>NC_053023.1:450069018-450369018 GCF_003073215.2 Triticum urartu | reverse complement strand
AGCTCATGGCAATGACAAGGGCAGAAACACGTCCATCCCTGATGATACCACTCATTGATGCTATTGTCACCATGCTGAGTTAAGGATGCATTTCTTCAGAATGGATTGGATGAAACAAGGATGATGGAACATCTATCGGCAAAAGATGAAGTTTTAACCTTAGGTGGTGTATCACCGGGATCTGGAGTGTTACATCAAGAAGTTAAGATGGACCTACAAGAAGCAGTATTTGATAAGGAAGCGTTTCGTGAAGAACTCAGGACCCAGAAGCTGAAAGTAGCCAAGCTAGAGGAGCAGAGCCTCGAGACATCAAAGATTCGTCGGGAACTGAAGGACAGTAGGATCATGGCTCATGTCGAGGTTGATGAAACTCAGAAGTTTGGAATGCAACTCCAGAAATATTAAAGGACATCACGATAGACTTTGCGACAACAGAAATGATCTGGCAAAAGGATTTGAGAAAGATAAGCATGATCGGGAGAAGCCATTGGAGGCATGAACAAGACTTGAAGAGTTAGACGACATTGAAGATTTATTGACCTTTAGAAGACCAAACCCCTGTTATATACCTACGTTAGATGCGATGTTTGTGAGCTGTCATTTGTTTGATGTTTTTCCCGATAGCCACAAATAAAATCTGTCTTTTCAAAACTTTTGTTTGTATTGTGTGTATCCCTCTCTATCTCTCTTATCTCACCCCAAACCCATGGACCCAATAGAGGATGAATGAAGATGAGCTTATATTTTCTGGGCTGATGAGTCAATTGGAGACGGACCAATGGATTCAGAACATGGAGGATCACATGAAGAATAACCCTATAGTTGGAAAGGATATGATCCAGCATGCTCTTTGGTGCTTTGAAAGAGGTGCTGCTGCTTGGTGGAGGATGTACCAAACCATCAATGGATGGCAAGGAGTAACCACTTGGAAAGATTTTAAGTTGACTTTGCTAAAGTCTCGGTTCGTGTCCCAGAAGTTGAAGCCTTATGGAAAGGATATGAAGAAACCTTGTGCATGCAAGATTTGTGGAGAAATAGGACACACCCATAAAGAACACAAGGATGAATGCCCTAATTGTGAAGGAAGTCACCCAGTTGAAGAATGCCCAACTAGACAGATTACTTGTTTCTTGTGTGAAGGGACTACCCACTATCCTGCTCAGTGTCACATTTACCCCATGGTACAACAAACCATCCAGCAGAAGAAACAAGTAAAGAAAGGAGCCCTTATGGGAATTTTAGAAGAAACTGTGATGAAGGAAGAGGTGGAGGACACACCTAAAGAAGACCCGAGTAAACCCTGCACTAAGTCTTGCTATTCATGTGGAGAAGAAGGACACATCTCCCAAAATTGTTTGAATGGGGATCTAGTAGAATTCCCGACAGAGGAAGTAGAATATGACCCATAGGAAATAGAAGCCCTGATTGGAATGGAAAAGTCCAGGAAGACAAACCGATTGGAGCCCAGGAGGGACCTGAGTCATATCATCTGTTACATGTGCAAGGAGTCAGGGCACTACCTCAACAATTGCCCAAAAAGGAAACCTCGATACTTGTCAGAAGTAATATGTTTTAGTTGTAATGGAGCAGGGCACTTTGCCAGAGAATGCCCTAAGGAGAAGGAAACTTGTGCTAGATAGTTGAGTTTGCAACAAAATAAATTGAGTAGTAGAAGTGAGAACATTTTCTTTTCTATTGAGGTGTTGAGTTGAGACATGTAATGGAAAAGAGAGAGATTTTAATCATTGGAGAATGAATAAAGTTAGCATCGTTGGTGCTGATATGGATTTTATGAGTTGTTACTCTATGAAGAAGGATTTTGACCATTTTTGAGGATATGAGAAATATGGTCTATGGAAGATTTGTGCATTTTAATGGTGGTAGTACCCTGTAAGAACCGTTGACCCCTGGAAAAGATAAGGATACTCCACTGAGTGGATTTCAGACAAAATGAATACGAGTTTTGTCTCGATATGTGTGATGCCCCAAGAGTATGTGGGATGAAGTTGGAGACCGTCAGTTGTTTGGACCAAATGTGATCAAGGAGTCAGAAGAGAATGTTAAGTTGATTCGAGGTAGACTGGAGGTAGCTCAGTCCAGGCAGAAGAGTTATGTAGACTCAAAAACTCAAGGAGGTAGTCTATGAAATTGGAGACAGAGCATGTCTTCGTGTGCCCCCTCTGCGAGGAGTTAAACGATTTGGAGTTAAGGGACAGTTGGCCCCGAGATTTGTAGGACCATACCGAGTTTTGGAGCGTATGGGAGAAGTGGCCAAACAGTTGGAGTCACCCGAAGGACTGTCAGGAGTCCATGATGTGTTTCACGTTTCCTAGTTGAAGACATGCCATGCAGAGATGGCCAATATTCCCCTGCAAGGATGCTTGACCCTGGAAAGGATAATGATGTTCCATGAAGTGGAATATGGACTCCATAAGTATAAGTTTTTATCTCGGTATGTGGGATATCCCACGAGGATGAAGAGATAAATTACTATTGGATATAAAGGAGGTATGATGTCGGAAATATGGATCAATGGAAACTCCATGATGAGTCTGAGTAATCATGTCCTAGTTTGGTGCCAATAGAAGGAAGGAAGATAGTACAATAGGATGGATTTAAGAATACTAGGAAGTTGGAAGTTGGAATAATGACCAGTTGCCCGATGATAAGTTCAAGGACTACAAGTGATAAGATGGGCCATAACCCACAGGCCCCAGGACCTGCCAAGGAACAAGCACACTCTTGCTGAAGGAAAAACCCTGGAGGAAGATACGACGTTTATCGACAGACAATTTTATAGGAGTAAGGCAAAACCTGAGAGTTGTGAAGGAACGATAGATGTTTGTTTGGCTTGCAGAATCCATGGAATTATCCGAACTTAGTTCGTCGACAAGAGAAATTCTGCAATGCTTGTGAGGATGACTGAGTGTTAGTATGCGAGATTCGCTAAACTGTATACATGGTAATGACTTGGGTGCAGGATGGATTGATCACCATACCGACTTACTCTTATTATTCGCCTTGCTATATGGGATGGTAAATCTGAGTGACTTGCCTATAGTAGAGAGACGACAATATTAAACCTTGTTTGAACCTTAGAATGGTATAGGTATTTTCCCTTGTACAAGGCAGCTTTGCCAATCGTAGGTTATACGGTGAGGATCAACCAGACCCATTTCCTGCAGAAGGAACCATAAATTGTTGACCGTCATGAGATATCGATAGTTGTTTAGTTTTGGCGCCAGACCCGTCAGCTAAGAAGACCCAGTCACAGAAGAACCTTACCAAGATGAAAGACACAAGAATTTAGGAAAAGGTTGTGCCACTACCGAAAGATCCCAGATAAGAAATTATCCTAAAAGTCTGAGAAGACCGACATTGTTAACAATATGGATGAAGTATATGAGTTTTGATGGAACCGTAACCATGCTTCTAAGGGTGGTAGCACCCCAGACCCCGGAGACGATTGATGAAATTTTGAAGAGACCCCAAACCTAACCTATTTCTTTCTAGCCTCTCCGAATCTCGAGGACGAGATTCATTTTAAGGGTGGTAGGTTTGTAACATCCCAAAATTCTAAATTTTGGAATGTTATATTAAATAGATAGATTTGATTGATTGACTGAAAGTGAGTGAATTCGAACTTTTTGAAAGTTAAATGGGAGGGAATAAAAGGACTTTCCCAAACTTTCATTTTTTCATTTATGATCTTCATGAATTCAAATTCTTTTCAAATACAAAACCCTAGAGAGAAGATGACATGACTTCTTCCTTTAAATAAATGAAAAGGGTGTTTGAAAAATATTTGAATTCCATTGGGAAATATTTTCCAATTCAGAAACTTTATGCAACTTAGTGATTTTCACGAGAGAAGATAAAATGACTTCTTCAAATTATGAAATATGAGTTGGGAGTTTCAAAGATCACATTTAAAGTCTCTTTTGGAATTATTTTTCAATTTGGAGTTATTTGGATTTTATTCAAATCATTTTTCTCCAAAAATAAAATACATGGAACATAGGGTAACATGATTCCCTACAACAGAAAATTGGAGAGAAATAAATTTGATTTCATTTTGGTATATTTAAAATGATTTTTGTTGGATCTTATTAGAGCAGGAACACTGTTAGAATTATTAGAATTTGTGTGTATTTTATTTAATGCCAGAAAAAATGTCCATGTCGTAGAAAATCTTTTTCTGAAAATTTTGATATATAATATGCCTATATAAATTTTTTATTTTATTTTGTTATTCGGTTTTCCTTCTATCTCTATTTAAAAAAAAACTGTACATGCAGCCCATATTTATTTATCGCCTACATGCGCAGTATGATAGTTTCTGGCGCCCCATTGTTTATTTTCTCTCTTAAATAGGCCAGGCCCAGCCAGCCTTTTTTTTCTCTTAAGTCGAATTTTGTAAAAAAAACTGCACCACAATGTGCGCGCGGCCGGCCGAAGGCCTTTAGGCCCATCCGCCTCTTTTCTTCTCTGTTTCGTATATTTTCGTCTACGTTTAGTCCCACATTGCCTAGCCTTTGACCCCTAAGCCTCTTTTCCACCAATAAATATAGACCCATAGAGCCTCCAAAAAAATCATCCGATTCGGGTTAAATCAATATTTTGGTTTGACTAGATTCATTTAAGAAAAATATATTTCTCCTTTCCGGCGCGACTTTTGGAAATTGTCTCCTTTCTCCAAAATTGTCTTTTCTCTGCCTTATAAAGGTATCTTTCTTTGTTTTTTCTTCTTATACCTCCGTAGTTTATTATTTTTAGACTAATATGATAAAATAATTAGATTATCAATTAGTCTATGTATTTATACATTAGACCCTAGCCCGTAGCTATTTTTTCTTCCGTAAAACAGCTTGGCCTTAATTTTTCAAATAGCCATAACTTTTTACTCGTTTGTCCAAATCCAGCGAAACCAACGCCCAGTTCTTCGTTATGATCTCCTCTATCTAGTAATCCAACTCAAACACGTTTTTGAAAAGTTTAAAATTTAAATTAGATCAAATTTGAGTTCAAACTTCATTTGATCATAACTTGAGTTTCGTAGCTCCGTTTGAGTTGATTCTTTTTACAAATCGAAGCTCTTGACCTAAACTTTTTGATAAGGCCAAATTCATATAATTTTGGTACTGTTAGAAATTGTTTTATGTTGCAAGAGTTATTTGCTTGGTTTTGATGTTTTCCGAATTGTCTTCTTCGATCTTTCTGATACTTTGAGTGATTGCTTATGTGTGGTTACTATTGCTTGCTTACGATAGATTGACCGGAGTGTGACGAGTAGAACTATCAAGAGTTTTGAGTGTGAATCATCTTCAGCAACATTACAGGCAAGTTCACACTTTGATCATACATCTTTCATACCCAGTTTTTATTGCATTAGACCAAACCTCCAACATTGCATGATTAGGATCTAATTAAATTGTGGGATGGGAAGTAGTTGAGGTAGTACCTATTACCTGTTTATTATCAAACCCTTGGGAGTTACTATTACATTATGCTTACATTGCCATGGTATGCTCGTAGACGTGGATTGGGTTTTGGGAGTATTCATGACAGATGTGAGAGTGTTAATTAATGGTTTACTTAAGGTGGCAACTTAAACACACATCTGGGTGGATTGAGGCACCTGGGTATTCCAGGATTGACTGTCTAGGCACCTGGGTAGACCAGGATTGCCTGTTTTTTTGGACCACCACCCAGGCTCAAAGGGATCATGAGATTATTCATACTAGAACCTTCTGTGTGCAGCCACAAGCTATTATGGGCTCTAGCATAGTTGATTAAGTCATGCGAACTCTTATAGGGTAGACTAGCAGATGTAGGGGAAAGTAGGTGTAACGGTCTATCCATCGTAAGGTGCTAGCGCTTCTGAAAGACTATGTCTCGGTCATCCGTCTTCTCAAACACCATGTAGTGCGAGAAACCCAAACGGAGTCGATCAAGTCTTGTGGGGAAAAGTGTGCAAACCTCTGCAGAGTGTATAAACTAATCATGATTAGCCGTGTCCCCGGTTATGGACATCTTGAGTATCTAGTACCTGGATTATCATGTGAATCTCAACATGTTACTCTAAAATTTAATTTTGTTGGGTTTTGTTTAATGATGATGCTTAATTGGGATTGAGAATGCTGTCAACCATTCTCAATGTTTAACAACTACCATGATAGTTAAATAAATTTTATTACTTTGCAGTAGGGAAAAATTGGCTTTACGCAAAACTATAACCATAGAGCTTTTCCACCAGCCAAATATGCATGTAGTGATAGCCTTTATTCATCATTCTCTATGGTGTGAATTTGCCAGTACATTCAATGTACTGACCCTTTGTGGCTGCAATGTCTCATGTTGCAGGATTATCTTACGACGAGTAAGTGATATGTTAGGGTTACGATTTCTACACTCAACTTTGCCGTTGGTGTTGATGGGAACCCACAACCTTGTTACTTCCGCTATTTGGATTGAGGTAATAGTATTTACGTTACTTTATACATGTGATTTACCTCTGTTATAAATCCTCGAGTACTGTGTGTGTCAGCATACCGATCCAGGGATGACACGTAAGCACAGAGACTTGATCCATTCGGATCGGGTCGCTACAGTAGCATTTCTGATATTATATGTAGATGATATATTGTTGATCGGAAATGATACTGAATTTCTGAATAGCATAAAAGGATACTTGAATAAGAGTTTTTCAACGGAAGACCTCGGTGAAGCTGCTTATATCTTGGGCATCAAGATCTATAGAGATAGATCAAGACGCTTAATTGGACTTTCACAAAGCACATACCTTGATAAAGTTTTGAAGAAGTTCAAAACGGATCAGGCAAAGAAAGGGTTCTTGCTTGTATTACAAGGTGTGAAGTTGAGTCAGACTCAATGCCCGACCACTGTAGAAGATAGAGAGAAAATGAAAGGTGTTCCCTATGCTTCAGCCATAGGCTCTATCATGTATGCAATGTTGTGTACCAGACCTGATGTGTGTCTTGCTATCAGTTTAGCAGGGAGGTACCAAAGTAATCCAGGAGTGGATCACTGGACAGCGGTCAAGAATATCCTGAAATACCTGAAAAGGACTAAGGATATGTTTCTTGTATGTGGAGGTGAAAAAGAGCTCATCATAAACGGTTACGTCGATGCAAGCTTTGACACTGATCCGGATGACTCTAAGTCACAAACCGGATACGTGTTTTTATTAAATGGTGGATCTGTCAGTTGGTGCAGTTCCAAGGAGAGCGTCGTGGCGGGATAGCGGAATACATAGCTGCTTCGGAAGCAGCAAATGAAGGAGTCTGGATGAAGGAGTTCATATCCGATCTAGGTGTCATACCTAGTGCATCGGGTCCAATGAAAATATTTTGTGACAATACTGGTGCAATTGCCTTGGCAAAAGAATCCAGATTTCACAAGAGAACCAAGCACATCAAGAGACGCTTCAATTCCATCTGCGATCAAGTCAAGGAGGGAGACATAGATATTTGCAAGATACATACAGATCTGAATGTTGCAGACCCGTTGAGTAAGCCTCTCTCACGAGCAAAACATGATCAGCACGAAGACTCCATGGGTGTTAGAATCATTACAATGTAATCTAGATTATTGGCTCTAGTGCAAGTGGGAGACTGAAGGAAATATGCCCTAGAGGCAATAATAAAGTTGTTATTTATATTTCCTTATATCATGATAACTGTTTATTATTCATGCTAGAATTGTATTAACCGGAAACTTAGTACATGTGTGAATACATAGACGAACAGAGTGTCACTAGTTTGCCTCTACTTGACTAGCTCGTTGAATCAATGATGGTTATGTTTCCTAACCATAGACATGAGTTGTCATTTGATTAACGGGATCACATCATTAGAGAATGATGTGATTGATTTGACCCATCCGTTAGCTTAGCACGATGATCGTTTAGTTTGTTGCTATTTCTTTCTCCATAACTTATACATGTTCCTATGACTATGAGATCATGCAACTCCTGAATACCGGAGGAACACTTTGTGTGCTACCAAACGTCACAACGTAACTGGGTGATTATAAAGGTCCTCTACATGTGTCTCCGGTGGTGTTTGTTGAGTTGGCATAGATCGAGATTAGGATTTGTCACTCCGATTGTCGGAGAGGTATCTCTCGACCCTCTCGATAATGTACATTACTATAAGCCTTGCAAGCAATGTAGCTAATGAGTTAGTTACGGGATGTAGCATTATGGAACGAGTAAAGAGACTTTCAGGTAACGAGATTGAACTAGGTATTGAGATACCGACGATCAAATCTCGGGCAAGTAACATACCGATGACAAAGGGAACAACGTATATGGTTATGCGGTTTGACTGATAAAGATCTTCGTAGAATATGTCGGAACCAATATGAGCATCCAGGTTCCACTATTGGTTATTGACCGGAGACGTGTCTCGGTCATGTCTACATAGTTCTCGAACCCGTAGGGTCCGCACGCTTAACGTTCAGTGACAATCGTATTATGAGTTTATATGTTTTAATGTACCGAAGGTAGTTCGGAGTCCCGGATATGATCACAGACATGACAAGGAGTCTCGAAATGGTTGATACATAAAGATTGATATATTGGACGACTATATTTGGACATCGGAATGGTTCCGGGTGAGATCAGGCATTTACCGATGTACCAGGAGGTTACCGGAACCCCCCGGGAGGTATATGGGCCTTATTGGGCCATAGTGGGAGAGAGGAGAAGGGAGCAAAGGAGCCCCCCCCAAGCCCAATCCAAATTGGGAGGGGGTCCGGCCCCCCTTTCCTTCCTCCTTCCTCCCCCTTCCTTCTCTCCTAATCCAACTAGGGAAGGGGGGAATCCTACTCCCAGTGGGAGTAGGACTCCCCTTGGGGCGCGCCTAGGAGGCCGGCCCCCTCCCCCTCCTCCACTCCTTTATATACGGGGAAGGGGGCACCCCATAAACACACAAGTTGATCATTGATCTCTTAGCCGTGGGCGGTGCCCCCCTCCACCATAATCCACCTCGGTCATATCGTAGCGGTGCTTAGGCAAAGCCTTGTTTCGGTAGCATCATCATCACCGTCATCACGCTGTCGTGCTGACAAAGCTCTCCCTCGACACTCTATTGGATCGTGAGTTCGTGGGACGTCACCGAGCCGAACGTGTGCAGATCGCGGAGGTGCCGTACGTTCGGTGCTAGGATCGGTCGATCGTGAAGACGTACGACTACATCAACCGCGTTGTCATAACGCTTCCGCTTACGGTCTATGAGGGTACGTGGACAACACTCTTCCCTCTCGTTGCTATGCATCACCATGATCTTGCGTGTGTGTAGGAATATTTTTGAAATTATTGTGTTCCCCTACAGTTATGGTTTGCGGGGCGTGGGGAGGGATAGATGTAGGCGGGGCGGGCCGGTTGTGTGGGCTGGCCTGGCCGACCGGCTGAATGGCTAGCTGGGCCACGAGGCTCACTGGGAAAGGGGGGTTTACTTTTATTTATTATATTTCTTTTCTGCTTTTATTTATTTTAGAGCATCTAACCATTCCCTAAAATTTTGGTTTCTCCGCCAATATTACCAAAAGATTATTTGTAACAACTTGAATATTTTAGTTTGCATGTTTAATAAATTTGAATCTTGATATTAATTTGGATTGATATTTGAAAGATGTTTGAAATCTAGTGAGGATTAGCAACAGTAAGAGCGATGACATGGCATCATTAGCATGGGCTTACTGTAGCATAATTATCCGAGCGTTACACCAAGTGAAACGGTTTAGTACTCCGTCCTGAAGTAAATTTGGGTTCAGTAGTCGAGCAATTGCTCCACTGAAGAACGTACCAATGTTTGGTGACACTGGCAATCTATCATCATTTGTCCCATGAACTCGCGTCGCCGCCGCCAAGTGCGGCTACGGCGGCAGATCCCAGTCGATTCAAGAGGCCGGCCGCAGCACCCAGCACACCCTAGTGATTCCCTTGCTCCCCTCCTCCATTTCCTCCTATCAGATCTCACTCCTCTTTCGTCCTCCAGGGCGACACCGGGGCGGAAACCCTAGCGCCGCCAAGGACACATCCTAGTGGCTCCCCTGCTGTAACGCCTGGATAATTGTGCTACAGTAATCCAACGCTAATCATGCCATGTCACCACGGTTACTGTTGATAATCTACCGTTAGTTCAAAACCGAGTCAAATTCAAATTTAAAATAAAGTTAAATAATAAAAGTTTTCAAAAGTTAAATAAAAAATGTTCGGGCAGTGCCATAAATTGCATATTTAATTATGGTGTAATAAACACATTTTTATAAAGTGCCTAAGAATTTTAAAATGGATTAAAACAGAAAAGAAAAATAAATAAAAAGAAAAGGAAAACACAAAAACAAAACTAACAAAAGAAAAAAAGAGAAACCCCCTGCCCCCGGGCTTCGGCCTGGCAGGCCGCAAGCCCCCCCCTCCTTGGGCCTCAGCCCGCCAGGCCCAACCGGCCACCCCCTCCCCTTATCCCCCCAGTACCGTAACCTAACTCCCACCGACACCCACTCTTTCCCCCCACTCCCTCGACTGGATCTGGATCGGGGCAAACCCCCGATCCCATCGCCCGTCGCCGCGACGACCTCGCCGCCCGGAGCACGCGCCACCTCGTCGGCCTGCCTCCTCTTCCTCGCCGGCCTGCATCCCGTCTCTGCCACGCTTGGCGTCACCGTCGTCCTCCCCAACAACCGTTGCCCCGTGCCCTACCTTCCCCTTGTGAGCCCCGACCTCTCCTCTCTCCCCCGCCGCGCTCACCGTGTCGCGTCGCGCCCCTTTGCTTGCTATGCCGCTCGGAACCGTGCCCCGTGCACTCGCCCGCCGTCTCGCGCGTGGCCTCGCCCCGGTTCGCCAGCCCCGCTCCGCGCCCTCCCATGCATGTCCCCGCGCGCGCTCGCGCTCGCCGCGCGGCAACCGCGCCCTGCCTTTACTCGTGGCCACCACGGCCACGGCCGCGCCCGCTCGGCGGCGCGTGTGCCTGCGCCTCCCCTCGTCCGCCCGCTTGCCGCTGCCCTACTCTGCACTGCCGCGACCTGTGCCGCGCGCCCCCACCGCCGTCCGCTAGCTGGCATGCTTCCCTGCTGCGCTGCTAGCTCCACCAGTGGTTGCTGCCGCTCCTACTTCTGCCTATGCCCATCGCTGGCCACCGCCCCGCATGCCTCCGTTTGCCGACCGCGCCGCGTGTCCACTCCCCCTCCCCGTCCGGCGCTGCTCACCGGAGATCCCCGCCGCTTGCCCCCGCGGCCTTCTCCTCGTACCCGCGTCGCCACCCGACGCCGCGGCCAACAGGCGTCGTGGCCGTCGTCCCCGCCACTGGCCTTCCACTCCCGGTGCTGGCGCCCACCACCGTTGGCCTGGGCAAGCGCCCAATTGGGCTGGCGCCCGCGCGCCCGAGACCCGTGCCCATTTGCCCGCTATGGCCCTTGGCCAATGACGAATGGGCCCACGCCCAGAACGAAAATTTAAAAAAAGAGGTTTATAAAAAAAATAAAAATAATAATAAATAGATAATAAATAAAATTAATAATTAATTAATTAACTTAATTAATTAAATAAATAATTATTTAACTTAATTAATCCTGCTATGATTAACCTAATCACTAATTAAACTAATTAAACATTAATTAATTTGTTTAATTAAAATGCGTCACTGACCAGTGGGACCCACTGGTCAGGTTGACCAGTCAACCCCTGTTGACTGCTGAGGTCAGCATGACATCATGCTGATGTCATAAATCTAAATTTCGAATTAAATTAAATAATTAATTAAATTCCAGAAATTAATAAAATCTTTAGAAAATCATATATTTTAATCCGTAACTCGGATTAAATTATTTTCAACATGAAAGTTGCTCAGAACGACGAGACGAATCCGGATACGCATCCCGTTCGTCCGCCACGCATCCCTAGCATAGCGAACACGCAACTTTCCCCCCTCCGGTTCGTATGTCCGAAAACGCGAAACATCGGGGATACTTTCCTGGATGTTTTCCCCCTTCGCCGGTACCCCCTCGTACCGCGTTAGGGCACACCTAGCATCAGCTTTGTCATGTCATGCATCATCATGCATTTGCTTGCATTATATTTATTGTTTCTTCCCCCTCTTCTCTCGCTAGACATCGAGACCGACGCCGCTGCTACCCAGTACGACTACGGTGTTGACGACCCCTCTCTCTTGCCAGAGCAACCAGGCAAGCCCCCCCCCCCTTGATCACCAGATATCGCCTACTCTTCTCTATACTGCTTGCATTAGAGTAGTGTAACATGTTACTGCTTTCCGTTAATCCTATCCTGATGCATAGCATGTCCTTGCTACTACTGTTGTTACCTTTACCTGCAATCCTAATGCTTAGTATAGGATGCTAGTTTATCATCCGTGGCCCTACATTCTTGTCCGTCTGCCATGCTATACTATCGGGCCGTGATCACTCGGGAAGTGATCACGGGTATATACTTATACATATATACATGCTATACAGGTGGTGATTAAAGTCGGGTCGGCTCGTAGGAGTACCCGCGAGTGATTCCGATGTTGGGGGCTGAAGGGGCAGGTGGCTCCATCCCGGTAGAGGTGGGCCTGAGTTCCCAAAGGCCCCCGACTGTTACTTTGTGGCAGAGCGACAGGGCAGGTTGAGACCACCTAGGAGAGAGGTGGGCCTGGCCCTGGTCGGCGTCCGTGGTTATTTCAAAATAACACGCTTAACAAGATCTTGGTATTTGATCTGAGTCTGGCTACTGGCCTATACGCACTAACCATCTACGCGGGGACAGTTATGGGCACTCGACGTCGTGGTATCAGCCGAAGCCTTCATGACGTCAGCGACTGAGCGGCGCGCGTCGGGTTGGACCGCGTAACGCAACTTCCTTTGTAATGGAGGTTGCTAGGTCTGCTCTCCGGCCGCGTACGCAACGTGCAGGTGTGTAATGGGCGATGGGCCTAGACCCCTGCACCATAGGATTTAGACCGGCGTGCTGACCTCTCTGTTGTGCCTAGGTAGGGCTGTGATGTGTTGATCTTCTTTGGCCGGGCATGACCCAGAAAAGTGTGTCCGGACAAAGGGGATCGAGCGTGTTGGGAAATGTGGTGCACCCCTGCAGGGAAGTTGATCTATTCGAATAGCCATGTCCCTCGGTAAAAGGACGACCCGGAGTTGTACCTTGACCTTATGACAACTAGAACCGGATACTTAATAAAATACACCCTTCCAAGTGCCAGATACAATCGGTGATCGCTCTCTCACAGGGCGACGAGGGGAGGATCATCGGTTAGGATTATGCTATGCGATGATACTGGGTGAACTTTCCATCTACTCTCTTCTTCTGCTTCAAGATGGAGGTTACCAGAAGCGTAGTCTTCGAAAGGACTAGCTATCCCCCTCTTATTCCGGCATTCTGCAGTTCAGTCCACATATGATACCCTTATTCCATTTGATACCAATGCATACATATGTAGTGTAGCTCCTTGCTTGCGAGTACTTTGGACGAGTACTCACGGTTGCTTTGCTCCCTCTTTCCCCCCTCTCTATACCCGATTGCTGCGACCAGACGTTTGAGCCCAGGAGCCAGACGTCACCGTCGACGACTACTACTACTCGGGAGGTGCCTACTACTACGTGCAGCCTGCTGACGACGACCAGGAGTAGTTTAGGAGGATCCCAGGCAGGAGGCCTGCGCCTCTTTCAATCTGTATCCCAGTTTGTGCTAGCCTTCTTAAGGCAACTTGTTTAACTTATGTCTGTACTCAGATATTGTTGCTTCCGCTGACTCGTCTATGGTCGAGCTCTTGTATTTGAGCCTACGAGGCCCCTGGCTTGTAATATGATGCTTGTATGACTTATTTTATTTGTAGAGTTGTGTTGTGATATCTTCCCGTGAGTCCCTGATCTTGATCGTACAAGTTTGCATGTATGATTAGTGTACGGTCAAATCGGGGGCGTCACACCTGCCGCCGCTGCCATTGGCGTGGCCACAGTGGTACGGGCCCCGGTGCCGAAGGTGCTGGGATCGAAAGGTTGCGGCCGTGACTCCCCGGGGCAGCTGGGGTGGCGTCAGTGGAGTTGGCCGGGCGCGGTGGCCAAGGCGGCATCCCTGGTCATGGGACGCATGTGGCCTCCACCCTGTCCATCTTCCCGTGAGGGGGCTGATTGTGGCGGGTGGAGAAGGCGGGCTGGCGGATTCCGGGGCAGTGGCCCAAGGTAGCAGATTTAGCGACGGCCTGCTTATCCGCACGACGGCAGGTCGGGCATGGCTGCCTTGGGGCGGCGTGCGAGGGATTCGGGACCTAGTGCCCGGATCTGACAGCCGCAACGGCGGTTGCCATTGTATGGGCAACGACATCAGCTAGCGCGGCGCTGGGTGCTCCATGTAGCACCCGGAATTGGGGCGGCGACCCTTCTTCTTCGATGGAGGCGGACTCCGGGGTCGTGAGAGCGACTCGAAGGATGGATCTCGAGGTGGAGGCGGCCTTTCTGAGGCTTGTCGCGGTATGTGTGACGCCCCGAGACCGATGTGCCAGGTGTCCCCCAGTTATTCGCCGTCGTTGCCATGTCATTTGCTTGCGTGTTGCATCTTGTCATGTCATCATGTGCATTGCATCATCATGTTTTCGAAACTTGCATCCGTCCCGGTCTCCTCGTTCTCTCTGCTGTCCGTTCTGAGCCCAGACACACTTGCACGCGCCCGCGGCATGTCCGAAATAGTATTTTATAAGTGGCTGGAAAATGTTCTCGGAATGGGATGAGAGTTGGCATGCGGTGTTGTTATAGTGTTAGTAGGTCGCTTGCCAAGTTTCATCGCATTCGGAGTTCGTTTGATAGCCCAACCGTTAAACTATAGCGGCAATATAGCCGGTCTAACGTCGGACGTTTTCGGTCTCCGAAAACAGACACCGGGCCTCCCTCTCTCTTCTCTCGTCTCAGTCCAAGGCCTTCTGCACAGCCCAACACCTCTCCAAAGTGGCCCAAAACCAACCTAAACCTCCTCCATCCTCTTGGTCGCTCGATCACGATCGCGTGGCTGAAAACCGTGCTCAATTTGGAGCCTCCTAGCTCCCTCTACCTATAAATATGTGCTCTCCTTCGAAAATTCTGCACAGATCAAACCCTAACTTTTCCCCTCACGCCGCCGGACACTTCTTCTACCGACGGACATGTCCAGCCGCCACCTCACTTCATCCAATCAGAAGCTGCCACGTCACCGCCTCTGCCGCCTCAGGGAACCGCGAATCGCCACCTGTCCACCGCCGACGTCCCCGCGCCGCCGGGCCCGCGGAGCCCATCTCCGGCCCGCCCCGGGCCGCGCCGGGCCCGAGGAGACCCGCAGCCTCGCCGCTCGCCGGATCTTCGCCAGACTTCGCCGCGCCTCACCGGAGTGCCCGCCTCCACCTCGCCCTACCGCACCTTCGCCCGCTGCGAGCTTGCGCGCAGCCCGAGCGCCCCGCTCCTCCCTGGTCGTGCCGCCGGACCTCCTCCTTGCTCCGCCGCCGCCATGGAAGCACCCCGCCGGAGCTCCTTCACTGCCTGCCATCACGCGCCGCCGCCGGATCCGGCCGGAACGGGTCCGGCGTGACCGAATCGGGTCGTTCCCGAGCGCCCAGCGCCTCCCCGCCTTGCTTCTAACCTCACCGGAGGTCTCTGCCGTCAGCGTCGCCGCCATGACCTCCTGCCTCGAGCGGTCGCAGGAGGGAGACGGCCGGTTAGCCTCCCGGGCCGGCCTCATCCGCTCGTGGGCCGCGCCAAGCCGTCGGCCCAGCCGCGCCGGCCTCACCCCTCCACGTCCTGGGCCGAAGCCCATGGTGAGCCTGCCTTATCCAGCACCCTGTGCATCATTTAGCTATCCAACGCTCACCTCTCAGTCCTGTTTTTTTCTCTAAGTCCCAGATCATGTTAATTATTTTGCCATTTTCATCATGTCGTAACTCTGCATCTGTAGCTCCGATTTGAGCGTGTAGCATATCAAAATGTTTGCCTAAACGAGTACATCATTTCATCTCATTACATCATTTTCATTTGAGCTCATATTGCTGCCCGAAATGTTGTTGGAAGAGGGCTATGTGAGTATTTTGTCAGATCTGTTTCAGCAAATGGCATTTTGTCATTTTTGCCATGATTAATGTGTGCATGCTATGACCCTGAGCTCTACATGTGTTTTGTTATATGCCATGCCATCTTCACAGTGCTGCTTGCCATGTATTTTTGGGATATTTGTGGTGACTAGCACAAGCTTGCAAAGTAGCGTAATCGGTAATGCTGATTTCAGGGACTTAGAATTTCACCAAGTCCTTGTCCTGTTTTTGTCGTTATGCCATATGTTCATATTGTTTCCTAGTGATCCGTACCTCTTTTGAGGATGATCAGTAAGCATGTTTTGTTAATATTGTGTTGCTCTATGCATCCATCTCTTTGTTTGCATTTATGGAGCACCCTAGCTTGAGTCAATCGAGCTCTACTTTTGCTATAAAATATTTCTGGCAGATCGCTGACATGATTAGCGATTTTGCCGAGGTTGTTGCTATTGATCCGTGCATGCTATGTTGTTGTTCTTTCCATGTCTAGCTTCTATGCCATGTATTCTTGATGAGTGTATGCTTAGTTTGTCATGCCATGCTCTGTAGTGAGTGCATCGAGCTCGTAAACATGCCTTATCGTTAACTGTTTTGCATACTCCAGTTTTTCACCAAGTCTGAATCTGTTTATGTTTTTGCCATGTTCACATGCTTGCAATTGTATTTTCTGATCCCTTTTGGCTCAAGGTCACTAAGGGACTTTTGTTAAGTGCTTTGAGTATCTTCATGCCGTGCCTTGCTTTGCCATGTCATGTTCCTATAGCATGTAGTTTTCATGCCCTAAAGTGTGCTTCCTGATGATAAATTCCAGACTTGTGTTAATTTCACTTAGTCTGAAACCTGTTATCATTTGCACTTTTGCCATGCTTTTTTGAGCTTGCTATTGAGTGAATTAGCCGTAGCTCAGTGTTCATCTTTTGTCAAGCATCTTGAGTGGATTCCTGCCATGTATTTTGTTGCCATGTTTGAGTGCTGTAGCATTTTTATCTTGATGCATTTAGTTGGTTACTTGCTGATTATCGCAGACCGGTGCCATATTTGTTTTGCTTGCCATTTCCAAACCGTGCATCCGATTCCGGTGATCTTTATATCGATTTCAACCGAAATAACCTCATCTTTCCAGTGGCACTCTTGGATTTCCAAGTTGAGGCCAGGTTCAATCATTCCTTTGCAAATCATGCATATGCATCACATACCGCATCCCGCATATCATACCATGTTCATGTGTGGTTTGTTTACTATGTTGTTTGCTTCTTTCCGGTGTTGCTTCTTCGGGTTGGTTCCGATAACGTCGCGTTTGTGAGGAACCATTCGACTATGTCCGTTTGTATTCTTCATGGACTCTTTCTTCTTCCTTGCGGAATTTTAGGCAAGATGACCATACCCTCGAAATCATTTCTATCTTTGCTTGCTAGTTGCTCGCTCTTTTGCTATGCCTATGCTGCGATACCTACCACTTGCTTATCATGCCCCCATATTGTTAAGCCAAGCCTCTAACCCACCTTGTCCTAGCAAACCGTTGTTTGGCTATGTTACCGCTTTGCTCAGCCCCTCTTATAGCGTTGTTAGTTGCAGGTGAAGATTGGAGCGTGTTCCATGTTTGGAACATGGATATTTTGTTGGGATATCACAATATCTCTTATTTAATTAATGCATCTATAAACTTGGTAAAGGATGGAAGGCTCGGCCTTATGCCTGGTATTTTGTTCCACTCTTGCCGCCCTAGTTTCCGTCATATCGGTGTTATGTTCCCGGATTTTGCGTTCCTTATGCGGTTGGGTTATAATGGGAACCCCTTGACAGTTCGCCTTGAATAAAACTCCTCCAGCAATGCCAACATTGGTTTTACCATTCACCACCTAGCCTCTTTTTCCCTTGGGAGTCACGCTCCCGAGGGTTATCTTTATTTTAACCCCCCCCCCGGGCCAGTGCTCGTCTGAGTGTTGGTCCGACCGAGTAGACTGCGGGGCCACCTCGGGGCAACTTGAGGGTTGGTTTTACTCGTAGGACGTCTCATCTGAGTGTGCCCTGAGAACGAGATATGTGTAGCTCCTATCGGGATTTGTCGGCACATTCAGGCGGTGTTGCTGGACTTGTTTTACCATTGTCGAGGATGTCTTGTAACCAGGATTCCGAGCCTGATCGGGTCTTCCCACTAGAAGGAATATCCTTCGTTGACCATGAGAGCTTGTGATGGGCTAAGTTGGGACACCCCTACAGGGATTTGAACTTTCGAAAGCCGTGCCCGTGATTATGGGCAGATGGGAATTTGTTAATGTCCGGTTGTAGAAAACCTGAAGTTGATCTTAATTAAAATACATCAACCGCGTGTGTAACCGTGATGGTCTCTTTCCAGCGGAGTCCGGGAAGCGAACACGGTGTTGGAGTTATGTTTGACGTAGGTTGTTCTAGGATCACTTCTTGATCATAGTTGTTCGACCGTGCTTTTGCCTTCTCTTCTTGCTCTCTTTTACGAATAGGTTAGCCACCACATATGCTAGTCGCTTGCTGCAGCTCCACATCATACCTTTACCTTACCAATGAGCCTAAATAGTCTTGATTGCGAGTGTGTGAGATTGCTGAGTCCCCGTCACTCACAGATACTTCCAAAACCAGTTTGCAGGTGCTGATGATACCAAGCAGGTGACGCAACTGAGCTCCGGAGGAGCTTGATGAAGACTTTGTCTGTTGTGTTGTTTCGTTCCAGTTGATCAGTAGTGGAGCCCAGTTGGGACGATCGGGGATCTGTGTAGAATTTGGGGTAGTCTTCTTTCATTTTGGTTCCGTAGTCGGACCTTGATTGTATCTGGATGATGTAATGCTTTATTCATGTATTGTGTGAAGTGGCGATTGTAAGCCAACTATGTATCTCTTTCCCTTATGTATTACATGTGTTGTGTGAAGATTACCTCACTTGCGACATTGTTTTCAATGCTGTTATGCCTCTAAGTCGTGCTTCAACACGTGGGAGATATAGCCGCATCGAGGGCGTTACAAGTTAGTAATCAGAGCCTTCCCCGACCTTAGGAGCCCCTTGCTTGATCGAATCGCTGGCGTTATTGAGTCTAGAAATGTTTTGAGTCATTTAGGAATTATATATATCGGAGAGTTAGGACTTCTTTTTACTCCCCAGCCCCTTCATCGCTCTGGTGAGGCATCCTGACGTAGAGTTTTGACTCTTCTCTTCTCAAATTTCACTAAAAAAATTTAGGATCGTGCGGGTATCTTGGAATCGTTCTGATGGTTTTGTGACGAGAACATTGTTCTTGGTGCCTCCTGACATTTAGGGGTTGTGGCAGTGTCCCGGGAGTTGAGCTCCGAGGTGTTGTCGTCAAAATTTTATCATTGCAGTTCTGGAATACCTGAGATTAGTTTCACCGACATCGAAAATCTCTTTTATGCAGTTGTTGGTGAGATAACCTCGACGCCACCCAGTACTGGGGCGGGAGTTCGGGAGTATTGCCATAACTCGTATAACGGATGCTTTTCGAAGGTTGAGGTAAACGATTTCCGAAGGTTTCTTGGTTATGTGTTGAAGGATGGATACAGCTGGATGTAGGATTTGCTAGTTTTGGGTGAGATATTATGCTTCCCCTGTATCCCCAACACCTGATTGCATAACCGGGAAAGTTTCGGGAGTTTATAAGTGGGAATTCAAGTAGCTCTTAGTATATCTTTCCGACAGATGTTTGATATGAAATTGGGGTTCGACGTCTAGTGGTCCGCCTATCCACGGTTGGTTTTACAGTGGTCTCGTTGTGTCTTAAAGAGTCCTTGGCTATGCCGACTCGGGGACACTTCGTATGTCATGTGCACTGCCTTGTACATGATGGTGCTGTACGATCGAGCCCGTGTAGGCCCCACCACGAAAACTGCGGACGAAATCTCTATCATATGTTTGTTCCGACTTATTTTGCAAGCCAATCATTTGTTTTGTTTTTGAGTTGTGGTATTCGAGTTGCTTCAATGTCAAGTGTTGATTCCATACCTTCCCCAAATGGTGTTCTCATACTCCGATGTGGATACCAATCCTTCTTGATCATCAAGATTGTTTTGTCAATCCTTTTCACCGGCGTGTTTCTCTTCAAGTGGATCCGATCATTTCAACATCAGCAAGATCAATTATCAGTCCTTCTCAACGATGTTTGCTTTATCCGTTCCGAGTTGTCTTTGTTTTCCCCCCCCCCCCCCCCTTTTTTTTTTTGAAGGATTTGGATTTCTTAATCAAGTATCCATTTTATTCATGTGAAGACTCTTCATTCTTGTCTTTGAATGTTCTTACCCGGTGATTCTCATGAAGATTCTAATGGAGCTTCAAGCTCGTCACTCTTCACTCATTTTCTTCTCCGGTGGATTCAAGTCAAGCTTTGTTGATCACATCCTTTTCCTCGTTTCAAAATGTTTTCTCATGCCGGTGCACCTCATAATCATCCACTTCTTCCTATTTAATTATTCCGGAGTGCTGAAAATATCTCGGAAGGCTCGTCTTTTCCTTCAAGATCCGTTTAAACCTATTCCGAGATTGTTATCTCATTCTAGCCATTTAATTCAACTGGCGCAATCTATCTTTTAAATCATTTCAATGGTGTATCTTTTCAGTGGGCCCTAACCCACAAGTCTTTTTCTAGGATCTTACCTGACTCTTATTATTTTCTCAGAGCTATCCTCAAATTTCTTTTCAAAGTTTGACGTAAGAATGATTCATCATCAGTCATATGTATTTCTCCAAGATCTTTCAAATTCTTTTCATAGTTGGCTCAACCTCTCCGCTTTTGATTCTTCCGGAGTATCTCAACAATACATGGTGGTGTTTCTCATCATAATTCTCAGATTTGGAAGGCCGAAGAAGATTTTCTCTCAATCTTGCAACATTCTCTTCAAGATTCGTGGTTCTAGTTCAAGGCCATCCTCTCATAATTGTTTTGATTGTGAGAATTCCTTTCACCTATCTGGAGTCCATCAATTCAGGTTTATTCATTCTCAGCTTTCAGTTATCATTATCCAATCTTACCGGTGCTTCGTTCAAGTGATCTCTAATAGGCTCGTGATCTCTTTGTTCTCATGTATCTAAATCCTCTCAAGCATCTTCATTCATTTTATAATTCTTCCTAGTGTTTCTTTATCTTCTCTTCGTTCATTTTCAATTCTTACGGTGGTTCGTTCAAGAATTCTCTTCCTTGGTTATCATATCAATTTATTCGTTGTTTCAATCCTTCTGGTGGACCGTCGAAGACCTTTCCAAGTTTATGCTATATCACTCTTAATCCCTTCTACGAGAATAAGTAGTATACCAAATCCGCTGCTTGTCATCAATTTAAATTGGTGAAGGATACGCATAACATAATTCTTATTCTTTCTTCATCCAAGTGATTAATTCCTTATTCTGGAGGCTCATAAAATTCTCGTTTTCATTTGTTTCATCTTTCTTTTCCGGAGTTCCAAGCTTTTCCCCATTATCTCGTCGCGAAGCTCCTTCTAAATCATCGCAAGGTTTCACTTTGTGTTTTCAACTTCTCTTTCTTTTCATTGTCCTTGTTGTTACCGGAGTTCTTCATGAAGGTTCTACATGATGGTTTATCAATGATTTAATTCCTTCTCGAAGTTTTTCATTGAGATTCTTTCTAAGGAGCTCAAGTATTCTTCATCTTGCAATCTGGAGTGCAATTCTTTCTTCCATATCAATAGAGGTGGTATTATATCATTCTTGATAATTTGAGTTCATGTTTCATGATTCACATGTTGTCAAGAATGAGGTATTTAAACCCATCACTTTCGGCATTGGAATTATCTTGGGCTATATTTCACCTAAAGCTTTCCCTAAGGAATGTTGTTATTTATGGTGCTTATAAATGACCCAAGTTCTTCTTTATCCTCCCGGTGAAATAGCTTTCTCGTCTCCTTGTTCATACCAATCCAATTCTTCTTCATGTGAGTGGCAGGTTGTCACCTCATAATTTGACATGTATTCCATAAGACCATATCAAGCTTATTCTTTTCATTGTTGGTTTTCCAACAACTCCGTTCGACCCTTCTCCTAAGGATGCCTTCTCAAGCTCTTTTTGGCAGAAGTTGGCATTTTCTCCTCATTTCTCCTATTTTCAATTATCTATATTCTATTCTTTTGTTCCGGAGGCATTGTGATGTTGATCTTCTCAACCCATCATCTCGTTTGTCAAAGATCATGTTCTTTACATGATTTTCCATTTAACCAGAGTGTCGTGTTTTCATTCGACCTCTCTCATCTTATCAAGTTTTGCCTCCCTTCTCAACCGGAGTGCCATCTGAAATCTTTCTAACCCCTTGTACCATTCTTTCAATAGTTCCGGAGGCAGTATGTTGTTGATCTCTTCAAGTATCCTCTCATCTTGTCAAGTTCATGTTCAATTCCTTTTCTTTTCAATCGGAAGGCTGCCCAAATTATATCATTCTTTTTCCTTCTCTATCTTGTTTAACCGGAGTATCATTTCTATCATTCCTCTTCTAACCGGAGTCTCATCCAAGTGCTTTCATTTGGCAAAGTTTATATTCTTTACCTTCCATGTCCAACCGGAGTGTTGTCGTAATTGATCCTTATCGTTCCTTGTACATCTCGTTTCAATCGGAGTGCTTGCATGTACCTATTGTCCATTGTAACACTTTTCTTATGTCTTTCAACCTACAAGGGTCTAGTAAGGTTCCTTGTTCCTCTTCTCTACCGGAGGTTTCAACTTTGTTCACCTTCGTTGTATTCTATTCTCGAATTTGTTCAACCTCGCAAGGTTCTTTGGTTTCACTCATTTGTCAAAGAAGCAATTAGTTTTACCTCTTCTCTTCCTTTTCCGTTTCCCTCCGGTGCCATTCTAGATCTCGGGACGAGATCCTCTCGTAGTGGTGGAGTGTTGTGATGCCCCGAGACCGATGTGCCAGCTGTCCCCCAGTTATTCGCCGTCGTTGCCATGTCATTTGCTTGCGTGTTGCATCTTGTCATGTCATCATGTGCATTGCATCATCATGTTTTCGAAACTTGCATCCGTCCCGATCTCCTCGTTCTCTCCGCTGTCCGTTCTGAGCCCAGACACACTTGCACGCGCCCGCGGCATGTCCGAAATAGTATTTTATAAGTGGCCGAAAAATGTTCTCGGAATGGGATGAGAGTTGGCATGCGGTGTTGTTATAGTGTTAGTAGGTCGCCTGCCAAGTTTCATCGCATTCGGAGTTCGTTTGATAGCCCAACCGTTAAACTATAGCGGCAATATAGCCGGTCTAACGTCGGACGTTTTCGGTCTCCGGAAACAGACACCGAGCCTCCCTCTCTCTTCTCTCGTCTCAGTCCGAGGCCTTCTGCATAGCCCAACACCTCTCCAAAGTGGCCCAAAACCCACCTAAACCTCCTCCATCCTCTTGGTCGTTCGATCACGATCGTGTGGCCGAAAACCGTGCTCAATTTGGAGCCTCCTAGCTCCCTCTACCTATAAATATGTGCTCTCCTCCAAAAATTCTGCGCAGATCAAACCCTAACTTTTCCCCTCGCGCCGCCGGACACTTCTTCCACCGACGGACATGTCCAGCCGCCACCTCACTTCATCCAATCAGAAGCTGCCACGTCACCGCCTCCGCCGCCTCAGGCAACCGCGAATCGCCACCTGTCCACCGCCGCCGTCCCCGCGCCGCCGGGCCCGCGGAGCCCATCTCCGGCCCGCCCCGGGCCGCACCGGGCCCGAGGAGACCCGCAGCCTCGCCGCTCGCCGGATCTTCGCCGGACTTCGCCGCGCCTCGCCGGAGTGCCCCGCCTCCACCTCGCCGTACCGCACCTTCGCCCGCTGCGAGCTTGCACGCAGCCCGAGCGCCCCGCTCCTCCCTGGTCGCGCCGCTGGACCTCCTCCTTGCTCCGCCGCCGCCATGGAAGCACCTCGCCGGAGCTCCTTCACCGCCTGCCATCACGCGACGCCGCCGGATCCGGCCGGAACGGGTCCGGAGTGACCGGATCGGGTCGTTCCCGAGCGCCCAACGCCTCCCTGCCTTGCTTCGAACCTCGCCAGAGGTCTCTGCCATCAGCGCCGCCGCCATGACCTCCTGCCTCGAGCGGTCGCAGGAGGGAGACGGCCGGCCAGCCTCCCGGGCCGGCCTCATCCACTCATGGGCCGCGCCAAGCCGTCGGCCCAGCCACGCCGGCCTCACCCCTCCACGTCCTGGGCCGAAGCCCATGGTGAGCCTGCCTTATCCAGCGCCCTGTGCATCATTTAGCTATCCAACGCTCACCTCTCAGTCCTGTTTTTTCTCTAAGTCCCAGATCTTGTTAATTATTTTGCCATTTTCATCATGTCGTAACTCTGCATCCGTAGCTTCGATTTGAGCGTGTAGCATATCAAAATGTTTGTCTCAACGAGTACATCATTTCATCTCATTGAATCATTTTCATTTGAGCTCATATTGATGCCTGAAATGTTGTTGGAAGAGGGCTATGTGAGTATTTTGTCAGATCTCTTTCAGCAAATGGCATTTTGTCATTTTTGCCATGATTAATGCGTGCATGCTATGACCCTAAGCTCTACATGTGTTTTGTTATATGCCATGCCATCTTTACAGTGGTACTTGCCATGTATTTTTGGGATATTTGTGGTGACTAGCACAAGCTTACAAAGTAGCGTAATTGGTAATGCTGATTTCAGGGACTTCGAATTTCACCAAGTCCTTGTCCTGTTTTTGTCGTTATGCCATATGTTCATGTTGTTTCCTAGTGATCCGTGTCTCTTTTGAGGATGATCAGTAAGGATGTTTTGTTAATATTGTGGTGCTCTATCCATCCATGTCTTTGTTTGCATTTACCGAGGATTTACAACTGATCGACTTATCACGTGCGGCGGCTTACAAGAGGTATATGTAATACAAGTGATCTAAGTCAATACTGATCCGTACCGCGGGGGGGCTTCGCCCTCCCCCCTCCCGCACCCCACAGGCGTCCCTGTCGATGGGCGGCGGCCCACATGGGCTAACTTCAGACTCGCTACGCTCCGCTTCGGCCCAAGCCCACCGACGACGGGCCTCGCTCCGCACGCTCGTCAGAAGTTAACCTTCCTCTTTATATTTGAATTTGGAGCATAATATAACAGACTCCACCTTTGAGACAAATTCCATCTTGTAGCATGAATGAGAATCTCCTCCCTGAACAACAAAGAAAACACTTTCAACGCCAAACAACCACTAGGGCTAATAAGTTATACCAACTAAGACTGAGCAAAGCTCAAACTTAGCAACATGTAGCTTTGTCAACATATCAGCGGGATTATCATGAGAATAATCTTGCATACCTTCAGTTTACCATTTTCGACTGACCAAACTCATTGCAAATGACAAATCAGGCCTAGAACACACCATTAAAGAATCAACGGCACTGGAATATGAAACTCTTGACATATACTCAAATTCTTCATTATTACTAGGGGCCCAAGCCTACCGGCGACGGGCCTCGCTCCGCTCGCTCGTCAGAAGTTAGCCTTCCTCTTTATACTTGAATTTGGAGCATAACATAACACAGAGAATGCGTGGGGCCAAACATTCTAGAATTCACGCGTGGGGTCAAACATTATAGGATTCGCGCGTAGAGCCCAACATGACTGAGGGTGTTCGCCCAAAAATGCTAAAATCTTAGGTCAGTTTTTAACATTCACGTTATCAATAGGAATTTTCTTAGGGGAGAAAGCACTATGTATATTTACTTGGCATAAGTTAAATAAGTTTTAATACTTACTAAAAGGAGATTCAAACGCCTGCCTTTGCATCATTGTGATGGACACAATTATCTTTAGTAGTTGATGCAAAGCAGTGAGGTCAAAGACAATTTTGTATGCAGTCAAACCTCATGGTACACCGTTTTTCCCGTGGCGTGCCAAAAGGGCTTGATGATACAGCCTCTAGTTTCTGAATACTATAGGATTCAGGAGTGCATGACATTCGAACCTTGCATCTTTCACATTCCCGTGTTTCTGAAATGCCGTGAACAAATGAGCCCATAATATTTCTTCGATCCAAATAATTTTCATACAAGCCATGAAAAAGCTCGAGTCTTGAAAGTTGAAACTAGTAGCGCAACCTCCAACATGACGCTGCCTCTGTGAATACTGTTATTATTGTGTTGAATTTTGTGATTTGTTTTAACTGAGTCCCGAAGAACACAAGCTAATATGCAGAGAGCCAAAGACAAATGTATCCAAGTAACCGACTAAACCAAATAATCATATATACTGCTAAATGGTATCATAATTTACACCTTCACTGTTATCCCAAAGAAAGAGGGAAAAAGGACAATATAATCAAAGAAGCAATGAATAGATCAGCATGAATCAAACACTGGTGGTCTGTATCATGCTCTCCAAAATGATGAATGAACGAACGAAGTCGTCAGAGTTGCTAGCTTAGCCGCTATGGAATGAATGCATGGTGAAACTAGCAGCAGTGCGTCGGGGGGCTAGACCCTGACTGCTTGATGCCGCCGAGCATCCGTGTCACCGTCCCGATCCCGCCCTCCCTCCATCCTTCACCCTCCAACAGCCTCGCAGCCGAAGCGAGGTGGACGCTGAAGATCAGCATCAAGAACATGAGCAGCAACATCACCTCCGCAATCCTCGCCATCGTCATCGCTGTGTATCCCAGAGAGAGACGGAGAGAGACTTGTCTCGTAGTATTTCAAATGTCAGCAGTTCTGGCGCTAAACCAGATGGGCTTCGGTTGATTTGGAGAAATCATGCCATGGGTGAGCTTGCTTATATAGGCATCGCTGGGGTTCAGAGTCGCACGCACTGTTTCGGCAGTGTTCATGCCGTTTGCAAGGTTTCAAGGCCTGTGTTCTCGCTTGGAGGAGCATGCATGACCTTTGGCGCCAAGTTTCTGACCTGTTCTGCAGGATTCAAACGCGAGGAAGGAAGAATTTCCTGGTGGTAATATTTGTTTTTTCTCCCCTACGCGGGGGATTTTGGTCTGAATCGGTGGCCTGCTCAATACGTGCACTTCAGTTACTTGAATCGTTCTTCCTAGCTTGTTGGACCTTGGAACTTTCAGTTAAGGTAATAGAATGCGCGTTTGAATTCCATTCTCTATTCTTTCAGAGGTCAAAATAATAAATGTCAACTCATCATTCGTCCAAAGTCAAGTGGTCAGCACTGAGCAGTACACATGTAAGCTCTCTTCGCAAATGCATGACGGTTACCTCATCAACCATCTCATGCAAGATGTAACCACGATGGGGGACCGAGTCGCATATCATGGGACTTATTTTTTGAGGTGTCATATCATGGGACTATACCTAGCCATCCGTCGGGCCGGGCCGGGCTTCAGGCCAGCCCTAACAAAGCCCAAGGCAGAAAACCTAGACTCGGTTTCGGCCCGACAATGAAAAAGCCCGCCGAGCCTCGGGCCTCTTCCCTAAAACGCAAAAAAGCCAAGCCCAGGCCTGGCCCGTGTGCTTCACGCTCAAAACTCAGGTCCAGCCCTGGCCCGCATGCAAGACCGGGCCGGCTAGGCCAGGTATACATGGGACATGAGCAAAATATCCATCTATGAGAAACTATTAAGAAAAATTGTTTAAAAATCTTTGTAAAGTTTGAGATTTTTTTAAATAATATGAACATTTAAAATACTAGATAAATATAACATAAAAAATATAATTCATGATAGATCTAGTGATACTTAGTATTGTAAATATGGCGTTGTATCTAGTGCATCCGGGATGGTTTGTGAATCCCTGTATCTATCGACTCCTCGACCGCATGCTGCAAGAGACTTGTGTGGGAAACGAGCACAGCCCGTTGCAAAGTAAACAAGGACCACGTCTATGGATTTTATTGTTCCTGTTTAACGTTTCTAGTACTTGCAAATTGTCGCTTGTGAGCTTATCCATTGCAGATTGTAGCTTGTGAGTTCAGAGACTAGTGAATGTAGCTTGTTGTGAATGAACAATTCAGAAATAAACAAATTTCTTTGATTTGTGGTGTTCCGTGATACATGATGCAATATAACTCAACCAGGGCATACTATAACTTGTGCTTATGCATTCCTTGTGATTCTGAATTCCTACTTTTTTTACATATATTCACAAACAAGAAAATGCTGTTGAAAATTCCCCCCCCCCCCCCCCTTGAACTGAGCAGGTGTTATCTTTGCCTCTACTTGTTGTTGCTGCTGCTATGACACCTAACTTCTCTACCAACTATTAGTTTTCTCTTAGGAAAGGCTACAGCTTTATAACCATTGAACTTGCTCTATCTACATTAATGAAAACAGCCAGTGTCGGAGCTAGCCGAAATCACGGGAGGCGAAACATAAATCATCAATGTTTGGGGGGCCAAATGCTAAAAAAATATCTACTCTAAGCCCTCCTTAAAAAATCTCCAGGAATTGATCTAAGGTTGGGGGGGGGGGGGGCACTGGCCCCCTGGCCTCAACATAGCTCCGCCACTGAAAACAGCCCAATGTTGCTCTTTTGTCAAAACAAGAAAAAAGAAAAGATGATGTTGTTGTTGCAACCTTCCAAACCACTGCTAAAATGTTGAACACCCACCACTGTTTAATATCTTTTTGACGGATGCTATTGTGGAGGTTGACGTGGATTTGGCAATTGATTTGTTCATTGCTTGATTCATATGCTACTGTCAAACTTTCACATCTGATGCATACTACTGCCGGTACATACACCTTGTAATAATTGACGACTCGATGAACTCGGTGCTTTTACTGTTATACAATTGAATAAGGGGATGAATGCTCATAGGCCGACAAAGTTTCTTGTACATGTATTTCTCCTGGGTGATAGTTGCTGATTGTTTGCATAAAAACAGAGCATGTTTCAGGTTTAAACATAATGTAAGATGGTGCTCTTGCTACTTGCTACACTCAATTCAATACGCATCAAGTCAGGAAAAATAAAAGGACGACAGTTTGACAAAACACATAATTCCATCAATTACAAGAATTCAGTGCATCAAGAATCAACAATAACTCATATAAATTCATGTTTTCTAACAGACTAGGGCCATTTACCTTACTATTCTTAGCTTCATTGTGCCAAGTTCGATACTCCCTCAGTTAGGCCTTCTTTGTTCGTAGGATTTTTGTAGGAATTCTATAGGATAGAATTTTCAAAGAAAAAAAATCTTTCGGAGCCCTCCAGTTTGTAGGAATGGGTTCATATTCCTATGTAGGATAGAAATCAATCCTTCATATTTCAAAGAAAATATAAAATAACTTAGACTCAATGAAAAAATTCCTATCCTATACATTACCGGTATGCTATTATTGTTGTTTAATATTGTGTGCATCGCTTGATGCAGAGGCCAGGGATGATAGTTTTGATTTATGCAACAACATAAGCGTAGTTTACATCATAGGGAATCCAGTTTGCAACGTCAACACAAACCATACTGAGATCGACATTTGTTTTGTATTAGATTGAATGTCCTTGGGACCTAAAAAAATGTGCGTGTAATTATTCAAATTGTTGTATAAGTAAGTAATATTTAGGAATCACATTTTAAAATATGTGTATTATTCTAAGTAATTAAAAAAACTTTATATTCTAGAAACACTATTTTAATTATATGAACATTTTAAAAAAATTACTTGAATATTTTCTATATAAGTTATTTTATCTGTATGTATTATATATATTTATAACACGCAAACATATGAACTTTCTTTTTATTACTATCATTATAATTTGGGTACTTAGTATAGTTTCTCAAAAATAAAAATAAAAACAATCATGTGCAAACGGGGTAGACCGTAGACCATTTAAACCCCACTTCGTCTACAACAAATTAAGCCTTTTATGGTCAAAAAAAATCTAAGCCTTGTAATCTTACTAGACATCAAAATGCTATCTTGAGGTTGCCTGTTCGAGGTGAGACCCATCGGTCATAGAGACGTATACTACACAAGCTATCATGTTTTATTGTTGCATGTGGGTCCTGTGCCATGCTGGCACGTCAATCGAAATATGATGTCATGTCATTGCATTTTGCGTGTACGGACCAGATTAACACCATATTTAGACGTGTGTGCTAAGTTATAAAACCAGTTATCTGTATTTCGCGATAGCGGGCACCAAAGTGAATATTTGTGTCAAGTTCAAGCATCAAGTGATGTAATTAGCTCTATCAAGTGCTATATTCACACTTCTGGTTTTAATATTACAAAAGGGATAACTTAACTATACATTCCACAAATCACGATAGAAATACAAGAAGAGCAGAAGCTCGATCATGTTTCCATTTTCAAGGTTTGATCCATCCTTTTCTTTTGACCTGTGATCCACCTATATATATTGAACCAAAGAACAGTTTTACAGGAGTAACTTGTGCATGCACGTCAGCAGCAGTGCGTGCGGGTGCTGGACCGTGACTTAGCGGCGCTGAGCATCTCCGTCACCATTTCGATCCCGTTCCCGGTCCACCCGTGATCTCCCTCCAATGGCCTCGCTGCGCCGACGACGACGCCGAGGACATGGATGACCAACAGGAGCAGCACTGCCACGTTCGCCGTCGCGGCCGCCATTGTCGTCCCGACGTGGTATCTCGCGCACGGCAGAGGCGGACAGCTTCAGCTGAGAAGAGAAAGAGCTCGGGCTGCCTCCGGAGCTTCAAGTGCGCTTCTTGTGCTTTAGGCCGCGGCTAAGTTGGATTTGGAGCTTGAGCTCGTTTATATAGATGCATCAAGCAAACATGCAAACTCAAGTATAGTCTGTGAGACTGTTCTCTTGGCGTGTTGCAAACGTGAAGGAGGGAGAAATCGTGCAAGACTCGTTCGTGTTCTCTGCGCTTAAATTTCCACCACGCCGCGCTGCCGGTCTCACACGCGGGGGGGTCAGTTGGAGTTGATGGCCTGTTGATCCCATACTTACGACACTTGAACCGTTCATGTTTGCTCAACTAGCAGGCTGCAGCGTCAGGCATGGGTACGCGGCAGCTGATGAGAAGTGTCGCGGAAACCTGCACTAACGTGAAGGAAGACATGCTTTTGAATCCGCGGTTCGTGCTTTCAGGTCAAACCGAAGAATATGAATATTATTATGTTCAACACAAGAAGTCAATAATGCGAAGTTGTGCATCGGTGCATGATCGGTCTCCCACCCACCATGGCAGCATTTGGAGGAGGTGGTCTCCAGTGATAAAGGACGACATTGACTATGGTTATCCCAGACAGTGGTCGCCAAAGGGTTATGAACGCCATATGCTTTTCTTTAGCCTTCTCAAGACATTTGTTCAAATTACATGTCCAAGGTACATTTCTGCTTCCGTTGTGTGAACTGCAACTTGGTCATGAGACTTAATTTCTTAAACTTTACTTGTTTAAAGTTGTTGTATATATATATGTATATGTTGCTGTTCTATCGGAGTTTTGTTTTGTTATCTGTTGTTCTCATCACTGAATGAGCGACTCATGTACTAAGTATATATTGAATTCATGCTACAGTCAACTTATCCAAAAGTCAAACTGATAGAGGGAGGTGGGCAATATATTTTAAGAAATTTATCACTCTATGCCAAGCGATGACGCTCCGGCTCAGTTGCATCGTGTGAGGCCTTTTGTATGATTTTCTACAGCTAGATTTGCATAATCTTGATTCCACCGCTACGGACAATACTCGAGTGTTCAGGTAAACTCAGAATTAGGGACGACCATATTTTTAAAAATTGGGACAACATATATTTTAAAAATGATTTTTTTGGGACAAATCTACAGAAACAAAAGACCTTTTCACTTCAAATCGAGTCAAACTGCTTCAATTACCTTATGTGGGGTGGGTCTAACAGGTTTTCTGTTACTCTTTTTTTTGTGGGGTTTCTGTTACTCAATTTGTGTAGATGATGGAATCCCAGAAAGATAAATAAGCATCAGGACCATACCTCTAAAATTGTCGCTAAACATGCAGAGCGTGTCTAACAGATCAGGAGATGCAGATTGGTTTGAAACAAATACCATCACAAGCGCCCCTTCTTCCTAGTTACACTACTACATGCAAGAGTTGTACTTAGCCTACATACATACGATCTGGACCGTTCATCTATACTACTCCCTCTGTAAACTAATATAAGAACGTTTAGATAACTAAAGTAGTAATCTAAACGCTCTTATATTAATTTACGGAGGGAGTACTATCTAAAACACGAGGTCGTGGGATCCATACGATCTGGACCGTTCATCTTTAACTCAAATCGAATATGTATCTCTAAAGTGGTTCAGGAATTTGTGGCACTAATCATGGTTGGCAGTACAGCTTTTCTTTTGACGAACAATGTCTGCTAAGACGAGGAGAACACAATTTGTACCTAGATGGATTTGTGGACAAGCAAGCAACTGGTACTGTGTGATTAGCCAAGCATGCTGTCCTCCCATATAAGGTTATTATCTTAGTTTTTTTTCTCAGTTTCCATCTATTTGGTATGGTACTAATCATCATCAGAAGTTGTATAACCAAGTTTTAGATGGCTTGAGCTTGAACTTTTAAGACGGATTACATTTATTCAACAAACAAACTATCGTTATTTGGCTACTGCAGTTTCGCAATCACTATGTTTACATAGTACCAGGGCAGTGGATACAACTTTTTCGGTTTAGAGTACAAAAAGATCGATGCCCACTTATCTGGACTGAAGCATGATTTTTTAACGACATTCATTACCTGGGACAACAAAATATGATGTGCATACAGGGAGTTAAAGAGGTTTTGCAACACTTAATGTTTTTACCATACAAAAGCATTAACACTCAACTATGACATTGTTTTAAGACTTGCTTTCTAAAATTCGGAGGTGGCTTCACTTTCGTGCTATATATATTGTGTAAAGCATGCATTGCGCGTCGATGATTGCTAATAACTAGTAGCAAGCCTTTGTGATGTCACTGCCACCAAGTAATAGCTGAGAGATAAAAAGTTGATGAAATTAATGCAAATTATTTAAGTAACCTTTACGACCCGAATCATGTGATTGAAGCTTATCCAAAGCAGTGATTTGAGCAACTGAGCCACCCTACATAGTTACAAGTTTACACAATTTAGCAAAGGTACATACAAAGTAAAAGATCTTGAACAACACATGATTGCTAGAGAACATCAAAGAAAGAAGGGGCATAATTACACGACTATCACTATCAAATCATCATATGATAGTTAGAGGTTATTAGTAAAAATGTTAAGAGTTCTACAGCTGGCATGCCACTCAACTATAGTGTGGCAGCATTGTAATCATCAGGAGCAAAGGTGAAATATGACAGAACATTTCATATCTAGAAACAATGTATGGTTACTGTAACATGATATGATTAGAATGCTACATGATGGTTTGTTTAGAAGAGAATTAATCCCAGAATGTAGCATGTATCATGTGGTCAAAACTGGAACCCTGTCGTAATTGATTTTCATTATTAAGTTAACTGTTTCTCATTGTGTTTTCTTCCAAGGTGCGAAATTCAACCTACCTTTTTGTGACAAGTCGGACCGGCAGGGGGTGTTGTCTCTTCAGTTGGTATCACCTTCATACACAATGTTTCGTGCTGCATTGTCTTCCTCTTGGAGTATCGCCTCTTCAATGACGCACCATTAGACATTCCGTACACTTTGCCGCTCCGTAGTCTTCTTGAACACTGAACACTTCCATTCTCTGGACTCGCCCCTTGGTTTAGTGCTTCTAACACATGTTCTGTTCCGGGACACACTGAGCTGTTGCCCAACTTGGAAGATCCATGTTCTTCTTCTATTTTATATATATCATTATTAACTAAAGTAGAGTCCATGGAGTGAGTAACAATCCTCTGCCCACTTGCATCTGTCTCTATATCTTCATGTGAATTATCTGCTCTAGATGCTTGACCATTACATGTTTCTCCAGGTCCAGGATCTTCAAAAGATTCATCAGGCATACCCATCCTATCATTACATAATCCCTCAGATGCAGCCATGTTGCTCACTGAGATATCATAACCACCACTATTGCCAGAAGGTTCCTGAATTCTTGGTTTTACATAGTTTGGAAGCCCAGGTCCATCTGTATTACCAGTAGACTCTTTGGATGTTCTGAAATCAAACTCTGTCAAAGTATGTTCCATTGAATTGGCAAAGCTGCTGCGCAAGAACTTCTCTACACAATATTCAGTTGATTTTGCTGGAGATAGTGTGTGTTCATTCGCCTGTTTCATGTTAGAATTAGCATATTTCTCCCATTGAATAGGAAAACCAAGCCTGAACTGTTCTGAAACCTGCATAAATTTAATGTGGTTAGATGATAAAAGCTTGACCATATGTTAAGGTACCATCCAAAAATGAAATTCACAGGGATAAACAAGACGGACAAGGGGAACTATTTAAGTATGAAAAACTACGAACAATCATTTTGGTAACAAAAAATCTAGAACAAACTGATGTATGAAGAAAGAAAGCAAACCTCACGAGAAAATCCATTCCAATGCATCTGTTCGATATTTAATGGACCCCTAGTTAATACAATTTTGTTATCTGCAGTCTCAAGAGTACCATCAGCATGCCGCACCGTAATGGAACCAGAACTGAATACTCGACCTGCTCGATTCCTGTTAGCAAAATGAGTATGTTAATGTTATGAGGTGTCGAGAAAAACTGCTCATTAACAAGCTAACAGATGGTGTAACACTGTAGAAATTTTGAATGCTACCAGTTCTGGTGCATACAACAAATAATACAACGAGGCAAAATTTCCTATTCATGGAGATACAGTCACATAAACCAGCATATGAGTTAAAGTGATGTTTTGACACACGATCAGAAATACAATCAAGGTTTATGGTTTTGTCTGCACTAGAAATATGATTTTTTAACACAAAACAATGAGAAGCGATGTTCTAAAAAAAACATAATCATGTTCACAGTTTATCCTCCCATTGATGTAACACTATGTAACATATCATCAGCACAACTTAATGGAGTTACATCAGTGGTAAGGTGTTTATTTTCAAAATAAGCAAATGAGCTGCTTAAACCAGGTACTTGAGAATCTTATGTTTCCCATCAACTATTTTCCACCATGTACTCCCGTATTTTTTTACATATGTCGGTTTCAGAAAACCTTTAAGAACTACTTATGGTAAAGATCAAGTTGGAGATGGCGCCAACAAGGTTTATGATGTATATACCTTTTCTTCAGTCTACTCATGGTGGAACCAGTTTCCAGTACCAGTACGAATTTATGTCCACTAAGATCATAGAGAAATTTAAAAATTACACATAGTGCTGATGATATTGTTCATAATTTATGTGCATAATGATGTATTGTTCCTACTTAAACTTTGTTAGTTTTTTTTTTTTTGAAGTCTATTTCCTTTAGCAAAAGCATAGCTGTTGACTGAATGTAAACTGTACACTCACGCCCAGATTTGCAGGATTGCAGGATGCAGCAATAGATTTTGGGTCAAGATAACAATGTTAATATTACTGAAACCTGAGCGCAGCAACAAACTTGAGGCATAGGAAATCCAAGCAGACTGAGATGTAAGTACAATTTTTGGGTAAACATCCATCTACATGCCTAGCACCGCAATAGCAAACAAATTACAGCGAGGGAAGCAACCTCCGAAAAATCCGGCGGGGGGAGGGGGGAAAGATAGGGGGGAAATGCCTCACTTCTCGACGTTGTCGATGTACCCGGCAACACGGATCTTGCCGCCTTGACCCCTCACCAGCCACCAGTCAAGGAGCGCAACCTAACCGAAAGAGGAAAAGAAGCAGGGGAAGACGTCAGGCCCAGTGCTTAGCAGGACGGAAGCGAAGTGAAAGGAAGAGGGGAAGTGCGAGCGTACGCATCTCTGCACGGTGGCACAGTAGGTGGGAGCACGCACGGAGGCCGGCGCTGGGGCACGAACCGCCGTCCCGTGGGTGGAGGCACTCACGGAGGCCGGCGCTGGGGCACGAGCCACCGTCCCGTGGGTGGAGGCACTCACGGAGGCCGGCGCTGGGGCACGAGCCGCCGTCCCGTGGGTGGAGGCACTCACGGAGGCCCGCGCTGGGGCACGAGCCGCCGTCCCGTGGGTGGAGGGGACTGGTTCGGGTTTGGACGCCATGCTCCGTGTCCTCATTTGAGAGATTTTTGGCAAGGGAAATGCTTATCGGTAGTGGAGGGCAAGTGGAGAGGACCAAGACTGGAAGGTCGACGGCGGCGGCGGCGGCGGCGCTTGGCGGCGGGGGGAGACTCGAGACGCCGGAGAAACCAAGAGGTGGCGGAGAGAAGGGCATGAGGAGCTTATTTCGGTGTCCTTTGCTTCAGTCTAAAAGCATTTGCACGCGACTCTCCTCACCGGGAATGCACTGGGCTACAGTACAGCTGGGCGTGTCCACCAGAGACGGGCAGCGCTAGGCATCAGACTACTGATGCCCAGCCTCCCATCAGACCACTCACGAGCCCTACGATTAATCTAATCTGATGCGTTGGCTGCCCCGCTTGGGCAGTAATTTCTCGTGCGTACATAATCCAGCCTATATAAACTGCTTCCACAAGTCATGCACTTTATTGGGCCAGCCGTTAAGTGAGCCTCTAATTACATGTAATTATTTGGCGATAATCAACCTTGGATTTAGTAGGATGCAACTTACAGATTTTAGGTAGGTTGCTCGTTAGGAAGCGAAACTTTTAACCAACACCAAATTTGCATCAGATGCACGTGCTTCCACCTCTGTTTGTAATTCGATTATGTTTGCATTAATTGGAGAATTTGCTTATGCGGTGAATGTCTGCTTCGATTTATTTGAAAAAATTTGTCCTATCTAACATTATATTATGTTTCAAAAACATGACAATCTTGCTCTCATAGACTATCTTTCCCTAATAATAAAGTACGGATTGACTCACTGGGTTTACCGTCATAATACGATTTTTTTCTCATGTCATAATACGCTTTTACGATTTGTATAGATAAAATCGTAATATAAACGAGGTGGTACTAATTTGCCTGACCTCTCTGGCCCCAATACCCCTCCCCGCTCCTCCCACCACGATCTCCGGCGGCGCTCCTGCGCCCCCCACCTCCCACCCGACCGCCAGCGGTGCTCTTGCACCCCAACCTCCCACCCTCCTCCCGCCTCCCACCCCAACCTCCGACGGGCCCCTGCGCTCTGCTCTGCGGTCAAGCCCCTGTCCTAGCTGGTCTCCTCCCTGCGCATCACCTCGCCAGCAGCGCTAGGTCGGAGGCGTACCCCGTTTAGCATGGTCGTGGCCGATATGTGCAGCTTCTCGGAAGAGGTCGTGGGGGAGTGGAGGCCACGCCAGCGAGGCGTTCCCACCTACTAACCCGGCCTTCGGCGGCGCTCCTCCCGCCCCGACGTCCAGCGGCGCTGCGAAAATGGAGCCCAAACTATTGCTTCTCTCCTGCCCCTTCCTGCTTTCGTTCTCCTCCTGAAACTCGGAGCAGAAGTCAACTCGGGTCAGAAAGTCTCTGTTGTGTCTTGCTCGAGCATGCTATCAAGCGGTGCTGGACACGGACTCTATATGAACCGCCATGCTTTGCTGCATAAAAAGGCCTCACACCTATACGGAAGCATCTAATCTGACTATTGTACAATATCATCGTTCTACGAACTCCGTCGGAAAGCCGATCGCCCAATCTCGTCGTTGTACCAACTTCGTTAAACGATGGTTGCCACTGTTCCACCTGAGGTATGCCGTACAATCAGCAGTTTCTGATTAAGCAAACAAATGATCACTTTTAATTTTGTTATTCCTGCTGGTTTTCTATGAAGTATGAAGCATCCAAACAACAATTTGATGATGATGCAGAATTTAAAGATAGGGTTCAACAAGCTTGATCTTCTTAGATGCAGAGCCTAGAAAGATCGTGGTCTTCTCATTCTCTTATAAGCGATATAAACACTACAGGGAGGGGAGCAGAAGACGGCAGGGATGAATTTGACCACGTTTACAAGCTCTTAGATTACATCTTGAAGAAAAGGTATTCTTAGTTTCTAGGGCATAAAATTGATAGAGGCTACAACCAAATTGCCACTTTTCCCATTTGAAAAGCATACAAAAAATCTAATTACGCCATGTTTCAGTCTGTTAATTTACTATTCAGCCAATGCAATATGTCACTGTTACTTCCATGGCCTCTTTTCTGCAAGGAACAAGGGGTATTTAGAATTCTATATCTATTTCTGAAGTGCCTTGTGATGGCTGGTGCTTCATTAGGGAGGAGGCGGAAGCTGGAGCGACAACCGTGGTGCAGGAAGTGGGGTGTCATGGAGGCGAGTTGGTCAGTGCGAAGTTGTGCGAAGCGAAGCCAGGCTACGCAGACAAGCAGACAAAGGGCGAAGGTGGCTGGGTGCGACAGATGGAGGCCCTAGGACAAGGTGGTGAGGTGAAGAGGACGGGGTCGAGAGCAGCTGCAGTGCGTGCATCTGCCCCCCTTCATTGTTTTTTCACCAAGCCTACATAAAATCTATCAAATTGTTCAGGATAAGATAGCTGAATACATCTACCTCTGGTTAATTTTATTTTTTAACATGCAAGTACTTTATTCAGCTGATCAGGTCTTCTTTTGCGTCCATTCCTCAATTGTATTCATTGGTTGATCGCCATGCATCGAGAACGTGTCGTCTTGATGCATCTATCAACATGGGTTATAGACCGAATTATCAACAAGTATGGTGTTAGCCAGTGTTACCGTGCTTTAAAACTATGCAATAGTGATCTAAAAAACCATAAATATCCAACATAGTGGTGGACTTTGGCATTTTGTGTTTTTGTTATGACTTGCCTTTGAATATTTTGTTAATTTTCTAATTAATCTTTCCTTACCAGCACTGTCAGGGTATGATTCACTATAGAAATTTTGATTTAAGATCTCAATGATGCCAATTCTTTACATACGTATAGTTGGTCAGCACCTACTTTCTGACAACTATATAGGAAATTTGATTGAAGATCTGATTGATGGCGAATCTAGGTATATTCAGCTCCTGCTTTCTAACCCATCAAATATTTTGGTATGCATTTATTTTCCCCTCATTAGTCAGATGCTTGCTGCCATTGGATATACAGTGACATCATTCTTTATTTCAGAAAAGTGATTGCTCCATCAGATTCACATAAAAAGAAATTGCACAACTGCTCCGGTTCTGATATCTGATGCAAAAGTGGAGTAATGGACTGACTTTTTTTTCACTCACTGCATAGGCAGCGTTACAGTAGAGATATGTTGTACTTCTCAGCATTATGTTCTTCCCTCAGTCTAAATAGTTACTGTTACTAATTATTATGTTCTTCCCTCAGTCTAATTAGTTAGTGTTAGTTGCCTAAATTAGAAGGGCAGTGGTAGAGAATTTTTACTTACAAAGCAAGTGTATTCTTTGGGTTTTTGGTCATAAAGGTGTCTTTACTTCTTAAAATTGCTAATTATTCTTTTTTGCTCACTCAATTTTGGCGGTTTCTCTAACCCGTTGCAACGCACGGGCTCTTTTGCTAGTAGTAATAGAGAATTGCTTCGAATATGCTTCCGTCAAAAATGAAAAATTATTTCCCATGTTTCATAAGCATCACGATTTTGCTTCCATCGACTAGAGAATTGCTTCGAACCTTCTTCTGTTAAAAAGGAAAAATAATCCATATGTTTCAGAAGGATCACGATCTTGCTTCCATCGACAAGACGACTACTTCGAACCTTCTTCTGTCCAAAAAGAAAAATATTCCACATGTTTCGGAAGGATCACGATCTTGCTTCCATCGACAAGACGACTGCTTTGAACCTTCTTCTGTCAAAAAAAGAAAAATATTCCGCATGTTTCGGAAGCATCACGATCTTGCTTCCGTCGGCTAGAGAATTGCTTCGAACCTTCTTCTCTTAAAAGGGAAAAAACAATCCACATATTGCGGAAGCATCACGATCTTGCTTCCATCGACAAGGCGACTGTTTCAAACCTTCTTCTGTCAGAAAAGAAAAATATTCCACATGTTTCGAAGCATCACGATCTTGTCTCCATGGACTAGAGAATTGCTTGCAACAAAATGTTGTTTTGCTTCCATTAAAGAGAAACATATTTTGTCTCCATGGACTAGAGGATTACACATGGTTCATACGAATTCTTGGTTAGTTTACAAAGAGAGAGAAAGTTCTACTGCCAAGTAAAGTCAATTTGCTTCCATACATAGAATTTCGCTAATTCAAATGTGACCTAGGCATCGTGATTGAAGGCGGGATCCACGGCGCGGGCGGGTAGAAGCTGGGGTGCCCCTGCCCAAGCCCCTCGATCTTATTTGCCATGTCGTCCTTGATGTTGTATTCCCTGACAGTCTGAAGCATCTGAGTCGTGGAGGAAGTAAGACGGTGACAAATCTGCATCCTGGTAAGAGTATCAATTGTTTGCATCGTACAATTTTGAACTGTGAAATTGACAAGAATAAGATAAATCAATAGATAGTGCAGCAGGATTGTTGGCCTTTCTGAGACATGCATTGTGGCCATGAGATATGGGAATGGGGCACGAGGAAGGTCACCGACGTGCAGCCTCGTTGAACCGGTGGTGGAGGCAACGGTGGAGGAGCGCATATAGCAATTTATCAGATTGGATCTGCCGCTTGCCGGAGTGGTCACAGCAGCTGCCTTTGTGGAGGATGCGAGCTGCTACAACCACCTCTTGCTGATGTGAACGCTGAATCACTGCTTAATCCCTGAGTAGTGCATGTCGTGGAAGTATGGAGATGGACATGGGCATGGCCAGAATGACAGGGAAGCGAACAATTGGGGATCTGTTTTGATTTCCCCACTAATCGTGGGTGCATGATTAACGGGTTAGTTGGCACCTTCCTTCCGTGATTAATGGGTGTGTGGGAGTGGGAAGCGAGGGAGAGCTTCTCGGCCATGCAATGGAAACCGAATTGAGGGTATAGGATTGGTCTGAGGATGGGAAACAATTAGACGTATGAGGAGAAGTGTTTCCCATAGAAAAATACCAGGCCCAGATAACACCTCCCCAAGTGAAAATATCTATGTATCCTTCCAGTAGAAGTAATCTATTTCCCTTCCGTCAGCTCCCCTCGCGGCTCGTTTCCTCTCCCACGCATCCCCTTTCCTTTCCAACGCGTCCAACCAGTCTTGAATCTCCGCCGCCCACCTCTAGCAAGATATCATCCTCCCCATCCTTTTTCTCGAATACGCATGAGAGTGCATATTATGTATTAAAGGAGGAGTGGGGTAAAGAGCCCCTCCACATTGGTGTTACATGATCAATTTACATGAACCCAACTCCACGCAAGTTACAGATAAGCCTATCCTCTCCCTGGAGCCCACATTGTCAACTAACCTAGGAAAGAGGCTATGTGTCCTTTAAGCAGCCCAGCTTGTTTCCACGTCTGTCCCTCGTCATCTATCCTACCAATTACATGGCTTATCGATGGTGTTGCTCCGTCAAAGACAATTGCGTTGCGGTTGAAAGGATCGATATAGTTGACTAGAGGGGGGGGGGTTGAATAGCCAACTAACAATTTTTTACTTTTCTTTACCAATTTAAACTTTGCATCAAAGTAGGTTGTCTAGATAAGCAACTAGGTGAACAACCTATATGATGCAACAACAACAAGCACACAAGCAAGCAAGGGATATAACATAAATAAGCTTGCACAAGTAAAGGCACGAGATAACCAAGAGTGGAGCCGGTGAAGACGAGGATGTGTTACCGAAGTTCCTTCCTTTTGAGAGGAAGTACGTCTCCGTTAGAGCGGTGTGGAGGCACAATGCTCCCCAAGAAGCCACTAGGGCCATCGTATTCTCCTCACTCCCTCACACAATGCGAGATGCCGTGATTCCACTATTGGTGCCATTGGAGGCGGCGACCAGACCTTTACAAACAAGGTTGGGGCAATCTCCACAACTTAATTGGAGTCTCCCAACGACACCATGAAGTTTCACCACAATGGAATATGGCTCCACGGTGACCTCAACCGTCTAGGGTGCTCAAACACCCAAGAGTAACAAGATCCGCAAGGGATTAGTGGGGGAATCAAATTTCTCTTGGTGGAAGTGTAGATCGGGGCCTTGTCAACTAATCCCTAAAGAATCAACAAGTTTGATTGGCTAGGGAGACAGATCGGGCGAAAATGGAGCTTGGAGCAACAATGGAGCTTGGGGATAGAAGAGGTAATCAACTTGGAGAAGAAGACTCCCCTTATATAGTGGAAGAACAAATCCAACCGTTATCCACCAACTCAGCCTGCGAAGCACGGTACTACCGCACCGAAGGCGCGGTACTACCGCTAGGGCACACGGTACTACAGCAAGTCATTGCGGTACTACCGCCCATGCAACAGAATCCAAAGCAGCCCTGATGCGATGAAGCAGAGGGCGATAGAACCGCTGGCGCGGTACTACCGCTCCCCCTTGCGGTACTACCGCAAGGCAAGGATAGTCCAGATCTGGGAAGTCATGGACATATCAAAATACATCCATGGCAACTTCCGCTGAGTTGGAATCTGTGCAAAAATCCGACATGGTAGTACCGCATGCCTGGAGCGGTACTACCGCGTAGGGCGCGGATGTAAAAAATTACATCTGCCTCTACTTCCGCTCATGTTGCTGTGCCAGGCCAGGGCTCACGGTACTACCGTACCCGTGGGGCGGTACTACCGTGTAGGGCGCGGATGTAAAAAATAACATCCGCCCCTACAACCGCTCGAGCGGCTGAGCCTGGCCAGAGGCCACAGTACTACCGCTCCCAAGGAGCTGTACTATCGTGCCAATGGCCGGTACTACCGCAAGGCCCCGCGGTACTACCGCTCTGAAGAGCAGTACTACCGCGTGCCCCAGAACAGCAACACTAGGAGTCCTTCATTTTGCAAAGACACGGAGAGATGGAGGATGCTCCAAAGAGCCAAAGGAAAGGTGGTGCAAAAAGGAGTAGACGTGTACGTGTTGATTCCACCCAAACCTTTCCAACGCGGACCCCCTCTTAATAGTACGGCTTTCCTACGACTCAAGACCACCAAAAAGAAACGTAGAGAAACGCCGTCTTCGATAAGCTCCGAGGGGTACCAAATCATCTTGTGCTTAGACACGGTATATCTGAAATGCTCATTGCACACTATTAGTCCGCAAAAGCACTGTCATCAATCACCAAAACTACTAAGGGATAAATATGCTCTTACAATCTCCCCCTTTTTGGTGGATTGATGACAATACGGGATTTGCACAAAGGGATATAAAGAGAAACAACGGCAATCCCACCATCTATAAATATAGACGGGCTCCCCCTAGATGTGTGCATATTTGAGAAGTGCTTTGGACTGCATGATACACATGCTAGGATCAACACTCCCCCTATATTTTATAGACAAGGCATATCCAACAAAAATGAACCTATCACTAAGCAAGATACAAACTATGAGTATAAAGTAAAGGACACAAGATAGCATAGGCTCAATAAGGTATGCAAGAGTGCATATGTCTTACACCATATGATTGAGGGGACTCACAAGCACAAACCAAACCAAAACAAACGAGGTTCAAACGGAACGAAACGAGAGCAAAGCAACAAGACGAAACACGACACATGACGCACACACAAATCCTACTCTCTCCCCCTTTGGCATCGGGACACCAAAAAGGCAGAGAGGACGCCTACGACACAGGTGGTAGCTCAGGCTGAGACGATCACTCGTCGCGCTCCTCATCGCTCTCGGCAATGGGAATGGTCTCCTCCTTCTCCTCCTCAGAATCAGTCCACTTGTAGCCCTGCTTTGCCATCCAAGCTGCCTCTGGGGTGATGAGATTCCCAGACCCGCTGGAAACGTCCTCGCCAAACATCCTCAAGATCCTATTGTCGCACCGGTGACTCTCCTTCTGAGCAACATAAGACTGGTACTTCCCCTTAGCCTTCATGCAGAACAGAGCCTTCATCTTGTTCTTCAGCTTCTTAGCCCAAGAAGGCTCAGAAGATGAAGGCGAGTAGCCAGCATAGCTGTCCTCATCAGCGTCCTCCTCCTCAATCTCATCCGCATCCACAACCATCTGAGCAGCTGTTGCCTCAGCACGGGTAGTAGTGTTGGCCCACTGAGGCTTGACACGGAGCTTGATGGGCTCATGACGAGTCCAGTCAGGGGCAAGAAACTCATCATCGGGATAGAGCTTCTCCCAAGTCTTCGAGATCAGCAGAAACAGGCAAAGTCCATATATGGGTACCTTACGGTTGAACACCGCAAACCGAAGCTCGCACCACATGATATGTGAGACATCAAGTGGTTGTGTCTGAGTATGACACGCCTCTTCACAAATGAGCATCATATCCACAAGATAGGCATGCACCTTGTCCTTGTCACCAATGCGTGGAAAGAGGGAGTTGCGGAAGATGCGATACATGATTTCAAGGAATGGGTTCAGCCCCACGCCTTCTTGCCACTAGGAAGCAACTTCTCAACATAGTAGGACTGAAGGTTGTTCTTGTTGGCTGACTCGGTATTGGCATGAGGGCATACACCAACGGGCGTGTTGAGCCCCTCATCAGGAACCTGAAGCAAATCCATGAAGTCCTTCCATGTAGCAGTCAGCTGCTATCCATTGGTCATCCAGGTCATGGTCCGTTCCTCAACAGGATGGAAGTGGACCGAAGCAAAGAACTGGGCCACAATCTCAGGGTCATAGTCTAGGTGGAAAGAGATCACATCCTCAATGCCAAACTGCTCCACCAGATCCAAGGCCTCACCAAAATAGGCACGATGCTTATCCTGCCTCATATGATTCATGTCAATCTAGTGCACGTCCACATAGATGTTCTGCTTGGCCTTGATCACATACAGATAGATAAGATTCTGCTGCTTAGTCCAAAACACGTCATTCCCTCTGAAGTTTGCACGGGGATTCACATAGGGGTTGATCTTCCCGCGAGTGACAAACTCAACAAGTGGTATATCATCCATGCCCATGGCGGGCTCCTTGTTCTTGGTGGTGGTGGTCTTGGTCCTGCGTTGGGGGGTATTGGATCCCTCTGGAGCTTCATCTTAGTTGCGCAAATGCTTGGAGCCCGTGTCACGGCTGGGATTGGAACGGCATGCAGGAGCACCGGAGCCACCACCTATGACACAAAAACACAGAGAACACGCAAGAGAAGCGAGAAGGATCAATGCAACGACCACAACAAAACAAGAGAAACAAGTAGAACTAGCAGTGTGTAATTGACACTTGAGAGATTTGACACCAACGGTAGTATCGCATGTATGCGCAGAACTAAAATTTTAGTACCGCTCCTAGTCACGGTAGTACTGCGCCAGGATGGCACAGTAGTACCGCGCCTAGGAGCGAAAGTAAAATTTAAGTGCCGTGCCTCGCGCGGTAGTACTGCTCCTGAGGAGCGGTAGTACCATATGAGTGGTAGTACCGCAAGGGTGGTGTGGTAGTACCGCACGGGGCCAGATCCGAACAACAAACGGATCTGAGCACAACCATGACAGCGGAGCAGTACTACAGTTGATCAACTCTACCAAGGGGCAACATATCAAGTACCAATTCTGCACATTACTACTCTCCTACATCCTACTCTTGCAAAGATTTGGCCTAAAATCTCAAGAACACCATGCATCTCCCCCAAAAACCTAGAAACGAAAGAACGAACCAAAGAGAGAGGTATTTGGGGATAAATCTTGTTCCATGGCAAGAGGAAGTGGTGGGGAACGATCCCACCGGTCGGAATGCGAGGAGAGCGGCCGGAGACGGAGATCCAGTGAGGTTCTCCAGCGCCGTTCTTGGGAAGGAGAGAGAGAGAGACGGCGTGGGAAAAAAGAGTTGAATGGGTATGGAGGAGTTGGAACTCCCCCTGCCCGCTCTTAACCCCCACGTGCTCGCGACTGCTCGGTAGTACCGCATGTCATTGCGGTAGTACCGCCCGAGCAGAAGTACCGCTCCTCCAGCGGCAGTAAAAAATTAATGCCGTGCTGGGTGCGGTAGTACCGTGCGCAGCTCCTATGGTAGTACCGTGGCAAGCCACGGTAGTACCGTGGGCCCAAGAAAATGCAAGTTTCAAAACAGAGAAGAAAAGGGCCTTTGCAATGCAATCTTCAACCAAACGGACACACCAAAGAGGTAACACACGAGGCAACTCAGACACAAGCTCGGCACGAAGAAGGGAGGACAAAAGACAACAAGCACCAACCGCGATACACAACCTCTCCAAGGAGAGAGAGGTGGCCGGAGCCACCTATGTTTGAGTCAATTGGTATGGCACCGCGATGAATTATCCTTGGGCCCATGACCAAAACTCGTCTTTGAAGCACAAGAACCGTCACAAAAGGCTAATGTGAAGGAGTTGATCAATTTATGCATAATGGGGGGAGGGAGAGTTCATTGAGAGAACAACACTCCCCCTATGTCCATGCCTACACCTAAATAAGAAATAAGTTGAGTATGGTGGGATGTGCAAGGGTTCAAGCAACATTGCTCGAATCAATGATATTTAGCTCATGCCTTAACTCGCGAAATCTTGCTTCATCCAAAGGCTTAGTGAAGATATCTGCAAGGTTATCATGAGTGTTGACATAGTTGAGCTCGATCTTCCCTCGCCTAATATGATCCCGTATGAAGTGATACCGGATCTCAATATGCTTCGTCTTGAAGTGTTGCATCGGGTTGAGAGAAATCTTGATGGCACTTTCATTGTCACACCAAAGAGGCACTTTGTCACAAATGACACTGCAATCCTTTAAAGTTTGCCTCATCCAAATAAGTTGTGCACAACAACTACCGGCAGCCACATACTCCTCTTCGGTGGATGAGAGAGACACACAACTTTGCTTCTTGGAAGACCAACTCACCAAAGAGCAACCAAGAAATTGGCACCCTCCGGAAGTGGACTTCCTATCCACTTTGTCTCCCGCCCAACCGGAGTCCGAATATCCCACAAGGTTGAAGTTAGACCCTCTTGGATACCATAAGCCAAAGTTTGGGGTATGAGCCAAATATCGAAAGATTCGCTTGACCGCCACATAGTGGCTTTCCTTAGGTGCGGCTTGAAACCATGCACAAATTCCCACACTCGACATGATATCTAGTCTAGATGCACAAAGGTAAAGCAAGGAGCCAATCATGGAGCGATATATATACCTTTTGATCCACCGCTTTACCATTGGGATCTATGTCAAGTTGGCATTTGACGGGCATTGGAGTGGAAGCCGGCTCGACATCACTTAGCTTGAATCTCTTGAGCATGTCTTGAGTGTATTTGGCTTGGTTGATGAAGGTTCCTTCTCTTCGTTGCTTGACTTCGAACCCGAGAAAGAACTTCAACTCTCCCATCATGGACATCTTGAACTTGGAGGTCATGAGTGCGGCAAATTCCTCATTGAAAGCTTTGTTAGGGGAACCAAAGATAATATCATCAACATATAGTTGGCACACAAACAACTCCCCTTTGACCTTCTTAGTAAAAAGAGTGGGGTCGATTTTCCCAATTTCAAAACCGCGATCTTGCAACAACTCGGTAAGGTGGTCATACCACGCACGTGGTGCTTGCTTAAGGCCATAGAGTGCCTTATCGAGTTGGTACACATGCATGATCGGGAAAATAGGGATCCTCGAACCCGGGGGGTTGCTTGACATATACCAACTCATTAATAGGACCACTAAGAAAAGCACTCTTCACATCCATTTGTTGCAACTTAAAGTTATGATGAGAAGCATAGGCAATCAACATGCGAATGGATTCAAGGCGAGCAACAGGAGCAAAGGTTTACCGTGGTCAATACCCTCGACTTGGGAGTAGCCTTGTGCTACCAAACGAGCCTTGTTGTGAATGATAATTCCATGAGCATCTTGATTGTTCTTGAATACCCGCTTGGTTCCAATGACATTATGGTTCCCGTTGGCCTTGGCACCAATACCCACACCTTGTTGTGCTCGAAGTTGTTGAGTTCTTCATGCATGGCATTAAGCCAATCCGGATCTTCGAGTGCCTCATATACCTTTTGGGGTTCAACACAAGAGACAAACGCGTGATGTTCACAATAGTTTGCCAATTGTCTACGAGTGCTTACCCCCTTTCGTATGCTTCCAAGCACATTTGTCATGAGATGACCCTTGGTAGATAGCCTAGATGCAATCTTGGCGGTGCGATGCTCCAATTCCTCCTCGGGAGAGAGATGAGGAGCGGTTACTTGATCATCTTGAGCGTCATCTTGAGCGTCATCTTGAGCTTGTTCTTGATCTTGAACTTGCTCGGAGGGAAGAACTTGACCTTGGGCATCACTTGGTGGTTCAACGCCATCTTGAGGTTGATCTTGCCCTTGGTCTTGTTCATGAGGTTGAGGGCCTTCAAATTGTTCTTCGGAAGCGTGTGGGTCTTGGGTTGGTGATGGTTCCACTTGAGTAGAACATTGTCCTTCTCCTTCGGCTACAAGGGGTTCCTCAATGGGTAGGATAAAACCAACACCCATTATTCTTATAGCTTGGGGAGGAATTTCATCACCTACATCACAAGTACCACTTTGCTCCACTTGGGAGCTGTTATTATCATCAAACTCCATGTTACACATCTCCTCAATAAGTCCCGTGGACTTATTGAGGACATGGTAAGCATGAGAGTTTGTAGCATAACCAACAAATATGCCCTCATGAGCTCTAGCCTCAAATTTAGACAAACGAACACCTTTCTTGAGAATGAAACACTTACACCCGAACACCTGGAAGTACTTGAGGTTGGGCTTGTTACCGGTGAGTATCTCATAAGGAGTCTTGTCGTGGGTTTGTCATGGCAGATGTCCTTGTGAAAGGACTTAGTCGTGGAGCCATCGCAATGGGTTAGCTTAAAGGGGTTAAACCGAACAAGGGGACATGGGGATTTTATACTAGTTCGGCCCCTTCGGTGAAGGTAAAAGCCTACGTCTAGTTGTGATTGGTATTGCTGGGGTTTCGAAGGCCAGGGGGCGAATCCGCTTTGTCTGGCTCTCGAGTTGTTCTCTATCTTCTAAACCGCTGCCGGGTCGTCCCTTTATATACATAGGTTGACGCTCGTCGGTTTACGGAGTCCCGAAGCCGGATCATAAACGTGTCCGGTTCGGTCTCTACACTTCCTATCTTACAATGCAAGTTACATAATTAGGTCAGTTTACATCTACAGGCCTTAACTCACCTCTGGGCCTTGGGCCTTCATAAAGTGTCATCATTCTTACATCTTCATGGGCTTCTAATCTTCGTAAAGCTAACCCAGCTATTCCTGGCTGGTTTACATCCAGTAGTAATATCCCCAACATTAGTCCCCAGATTGGTTTCAACTTGTTCATGTCAATCTTCAATACTTAGAAAAATTCCTCCCTTGCATCTTCACCTTGATCTTGTAAACCGCCGTGACGTCATACTTCAGGATCATGATAGACCGCCCTGACATCATCTATCCGTTGAAGCTGAAGATTACCTTCATTAATGCATATCCAGTCATCGAAGCGACACCATTATTAACTATCTGTTTTTGAGCTCCTCGATTCCCGCACTTGTCGCCTTATCGCTTCACCTTATAAATAGGGCCAGGGTCCTTATCATTTTTCCCCTTGTCTCGTTTGCTTCTTCTTCCTCCTCGCGACACCTCCGCACCTGAGCGCCGCCGCCATCGTCAAGCCTCGCCTCTGCCTCACCATTGGCCGTTGCATCAACCTGTTTGTACCAGAGTTCCGCAGCACACCTCCGCTGCTTTCGCGGCCGCAGTAAGTCCTTTCCTCCTTCCTTAGATTCATTAGGGTTTCCCTGTTCTTCACAGTTCTTTGAAGTTCATTAGTGCTTCAGGGCTGTTCTTCCCTGTTCCTCCTTAGTCTATAGATGGACACTTCACGCTTGACGTATCCCTTGCCGTGGCTAATCTTTTGTTACCACCACAAACCCTTATGCGCAAAAAACTGATCTAGTCCTTCATAAACTGTTTCGGGTCCTACCCTTTTTAGGTCAAAATATTTTTGCCTTTCTGTCTTCGGTAGATCCAAAATTCCCATGTGATCCTGTGAAACTTGTTTTTCCTTACTTAGCCCTTTTCTCCTTAGATCTATATCTTCTGTACTACGTAGGCGGCTTACCTTTGTAAAAACAATCTATCTCATACCATTAGTCCCCTAGTAAACCAGCAAACCTTCTTTATGTTGATTGTAATAGTCCGGTTTAACAACACATGTATGCCCTCGATATGACCTTGTCATTCACTATTGTCTTCGTCTCCGGTTTACGCAATTTCACATACCTGTATATCTTTATTCCACTGCATCTTGTATACCATCGTGAATGATTTGTAAACCGGCATTTCTTTTCCAGCTTTTGTTTCACAATGGCCAAACAGTTTGCCGCTTGAAATTGGGCTCGTTCCCGGGTCACCGAGGAACAGTTGAACGGGATGGTCAACATTGGCACCTTGCCTAAGAAAACTGAAATTCGATGGCGAGTTCCAGGAACAGAAAATCCTCCAACCCCGAGGCAGGGTGAGGTTGTGGTCTTTGTCGACCACATAGGCCGTGGTTTCAAACCGCCAGGGTCAAAGTTCTACCGAGATGTGCTTGCCAGTTTCCAACTCCATCCTCAAGATATTGGACCCAACTCGGTATCCAATCTATGCAACTTCCAGGTCTTCTGTGAAGTGTATTTACAAGAAGAACTGACTGCTGAACTGTTCCGGGACTTCTTTCATCTGAACCGGCGCACATAATTTGTAAATGGTCCCAATACTGAACTTGGTGGTGTTTCTATTCAAAAGCGGAAGGAAGTTGAATTCCCTCATGCCAAACTGCACAGCCATCCTAAGGAATGGAACCAGACTTGGTTTTACTACAGAGATACTTCTCCTGATGATGAGAATCCCCTCCCAGGCTATCGTGATCACCGTCTTTCCAACAGCCATCCAATGCCGCAATGCTTAAGTTCTGCAGAACGGGCCAAATATGCCCCTCAACTCGCCAAGCTCCGGGCTTTTATGGCCAACGGTTTAACAGGCGTTGATTTCGTGCGCTGTTGGATATCTTGGAGCGTCTTGCCGCTAAGCCGCCACCCCGGTTTGATCTGTGAGTACACCGGTGATGTTGAAGACCCTCAACGCCATATCAACATTTAGGTGACCGATGAAGAAGTCACTAAAAGTGTAAAGAAAATTTTGAATGAATCGGAATCAGTCTGTAGTCAAACCAGCTTGAACCCCTTCTATACTAAGAACAAACCGCCTGCTGTAAGCACTATACTTCCTTTTCATCTTTGATATCCGTAACTTGTTCAACTTGTAATCATTCTTCTATGTATGTATGAATAGGGTGATGTTCCCTTCTGGAAGCGGAAATCCGTAGATAAAGTGGTAAAGCCAACCGGGGATAAAGCAGTCAAACCATCTCCTCCCAAAACCAAAGCCGTCAAGAGGACCTCAAAGCGGAAAACGGCTGACCGGATCAACATGGAACTTGATGAAGATGCTGAGGATCCGGAAGTTGAGGTAGAAATTGACTCACTTGGCTCCCTTTTCATGCACCTCATTAACAATGATCTTTATTAGGAGGACGTAGAAGGCAGTCAAGCTAATGATGTAGAGGTAATTACCCTTTCCTCCGGTTCAGACTCTATGCCAACACAAAAAACCCGTCAAGCAGTCTGGAAAGTAAGCTTTTCTCATCCTCTTGTTTACTTGGACCCAACATTTATTTTGAAGACACAGCAGCATGAAGCTCGCCGGACAACCCGACACAGTGGCCAACAGGTCACTTCGGCCGGTTTACCTGATACCCCGGTTCGAAAGCGCCGGTCTGAGGTCTCTTCCACTTCTGACCATTCTTATCCCAAGGTAGGTTATTTCAGACAACCTCTTAATCCGTCCGATTCAAATTATCAGGTGACACCTCCCTCATCCTCTGGCGAGTCGACAGCAACCCAACTCCCTCCTCTAAAACTGTGGCTGGGTAAATTTTCAAACTCCTTCTTCCAATGTGTTACAAATCTTGAATAAGATGCTAACCCTCTTTTAATTTATTTGCAGAGCCAAAGCCAGACCTAGCAAGAAATCTCAGGTCAACAATCCGTTAGAGGACCAGGCAGTTTTTGGAGAAGAGCAGAGAGGTGAACCGGACCAAACTCGTGAACCGGAGGGTCCTCATCCTGAAGCTGCCTCTGATGAACCGCCCCTTCAAGATCGGAATACTGATGAACCACCAGAAGCTGACCCTGCCGTGCCTGACACTGAACTGGCAGCTCCAAACCGGGCTAGTCCGATGAGAGATACTGAAACTCCGTCCTCACCCGCAAAAACCACTGAAGGCCAAGGAGATGATGTTATCATTTCTGGCATGGGCCACAGCTCTCCTGGCCATCCTGTAATCTTGGCCCAACATAGTGCCAAAGAAGAGCGTGCTGCTAGGGAAAAAGGCAAATGGAGTATTGACTTATCAAGTTATGCCCATCTCAACGCTGAAGAGCTTCACTCCGGTTTCTTAAACCGTCTGCACTCAAACCGCGACTATGAAGCCGGTTTGGTGAATTTGATGAAGGAACGCTATGAGGTACTTTCATCTCCCTTTACTTCTTGATTCTAAAGTTGAAATGCTAGCCCAAGTAGCCCCCAAGGGCCGTTTTATGATGTTAATCGTGAACCAGTTCTTTGTAATACTTTAAGTCTCTCCCACTGACCCTCAAAATGTTAGGTCCTTAGTGAAAACCAAGACTGATACTTTACCAATGTGATGATATAGCTTTCCTCAGCGTAGCCCCCAAAGGCCGGTTTAGCTTTGCAAGGTAATCCGGGTTTTAATCCATGCGTCCGTTTTGAACAGATGTACATTAGCCCCCAAGTGTCAAGGATAATGCTTGCATTGTTCTGGAGACTTTATAAAAGATGTAGTGAATCAGAGGTACGAAGTGCATAACTTGTTATACGCTTTGTACTTTAGCTAAATATATATCCTGTTGTTTGACATTTCTTCATTGTTGTAGGCCAAACTAAGCAATAGAGATGCCCGGACCGCTGATTTGCAAGAGAATGTGAAGTCCCAACAAGCAGAAGCTGCGAAAGCTAAAGAGGAGCTGACCAAAGCCCTGGCAACGATGGAGAAGCTGAAAGAATCTTTTAACAAAGATCGTGCTGACTGGGAAACCGAGAAAGCCAGTTTAACCAAAAAAGCTGAAGATGCCGAAGCAGCCATGAAACCAGTTGTAGATGAACTAGCTGGTTTGAAACGGCAAATCAACACCATGACTTCCGTTGTCTTTGGTAAGTATCTCCTTGTGCATTTTATCCAATTCATTGAACCTTATCATTCATCAGAACACTGATTTTAAACCATCACGGGCACTCGTATTGCTCATCTGGGCACAAATATGCGGATGAAGCTTAAAGCGGCGTATACTTTGATTGAACAGTTGTACTCTGGATCCCAGCGGGCTATTTGCACCGCGGCTTACAATAAACCGACACCATCATTGATAAAGGAAACTCTTGAGAAGCTGGCCATGTTAGCAGCCCGGATTACCAAACTGAAGAAGGCAGCTGCAAGAGCAGGCGCATTAACCGCACTAATCCGAGCCAAGGCATGGATTCCAGACCTTGAAGCGGAGGACATCATTAAAGGATACCCAGGTGTAAAGGAGGACGGTTCAAACTTCGACAATGATGACCTCTGAAGGTTGACCAAAGAAATGCGGCCAATAGCTAGCAAATTGGCAGAGGACACAGACTTGTCTCATTTCCAGCCGGCTTATGACGTTGAAGGGAAGAGACAGCCTGCCGAAATCCATGAAGTCAAAGAACTTGTGCCTCCAATCCATAAGCATACCTTTGCTCCTGATATTAACCCCTCCAGCCTTATCCATGAAGAGGTCGTGTTTCAAGCTTTAACTGGAGTCGATTAGTCGACGGTTGATTTCCAGCGTCTAGGGAGGGATGAAGAAGAAGTGATCGCACCAACTGATCCTCAACCTTCAAACCGTCCAGACGAAGCGTCTTAAACCGGCAGCCGTTTTACCAGATATTTGTATGCCAATGCCAAAAAACAATTATGCACTTGTGTCCGCTTTGAAGCTTCTTGTAACAGAATAGAAAAAACTCCTTTATCTGTCATGCCATCGAGCATGTTTTGTGACACTTCGTGAAAATTTGTTCCACTTTTTGGGATCTATTTATGCATTGCCCATGATGAGATGTGTTCCTGGATACAAGAACTTGAAAGTATCCTAGCGGTTTACCACTGGACGGGTTATGATGCTCAACAAATATACAATTCTTAGATGAATGATCAAAGTTTTTGTATAAAAAGTAATATGTGCAACATACCTCGTTTGTTGACCAACTGCTTGTATGGTAAAGGTGTCAACACCAATCCCGAGTGTTGATAACTTCATCCTTATTTTGCCGGATTATGATAATAAACCGTACCAGGATATAATAATCACAGGGTTTTCTTTATAGCACTGGCGATTTAGTCAAACCAGACCGGGGTAAGGAATGCCGGCTTGTAACTGATCATGTATTGACAACGTGTAGTTGAAAGTCAAGCCGGGCCAGAGACACCGGTTTATCAGAATATATTATGAAACTCAATAAAGGCAGAAAACTTAGCAAATAGGATTCCAAAAAAGAAATATGCAAGGCTTTTTACGAGCTGCCAGGCTCCAAATCGAGGCTTTTCATGGGCTGCCAGGCCTCTGAGTTAAACCGTTTAACAAAGCCTTTTAAGATGGGCCTCCAATTAACCAATCGTCGTTTTAACTTTGACAAGTTCAGGGTCTGTAGAAGATTGACTTGTCAAACGTTCGGCGGGTCATACCAGGATTACCTGGACAGGAGTGGCTTACTTGATGAAGGCAGGTTAACCTGGGGTTTTAGGTGAATACACCAGGCTTCCAAGCCATGGCTTGATAGCCAATTACAAGGGTCCTTTCAAACTCTTTGCTGCTTTGCACAAAGAGCCCCCAAGTAACTTTGTGAGTTGTGCTCAGTGGGTGCCCATGTTTGAGTTTGTGCTGTGTGCAACACTCTCTTTGGCCCCACATAACTTCCTTTGCAGCTTAACGCCTATCAAAGGTGTAGCTATGGTGTGATAACAACCAAGCCCCCTAGTGAAATCTCTTTGTATCTGTGCGGCTGCAGAGACCGGTTTAACAAAATTTTGCTTTGTTAGTAGAAACCCTTATAGGCACACACATGATGTAAAAAGAATAGAGACCCCGCTTTATTCGAGGCTCCAGTTTATTATATAATATATACATTGTCATAAATATGTACATATGAAGAGCCTATGGCTCAAGTATAGTAAGGCCAAAGAAGAGCTATATTCCACGGCCGCTTGGTCTCTTCCTCCGATTTACGTGAGTCTTTGTGCTCTCGAACATCAATGAGGTAGTATGACCCGTTGTGCAGATTCTTGCTGACCACAAATGGTTCTTCCCAAGGTGGGGATAACTTGTGCATATCAGTCTGATCCTGGATGAGCCGGAGCACCAAATCACCCTCTTGAAAGGTTCTAGTCTTAACCGGCCGGCGGCTGTGATAACGTCGGAGATCTTGCTGATAAATCGCCAAATGAGCTACTGCAAGATCACGCTCTTCATCTAATAGGTCCAGGGAATCTTGACATGCCTTCTCATTGTCAGCTTCAATGTAAGCTGTCACACGAGGCGAGTCGTGACGGATGTCACTAGGAAGAACTGCCTCTGCTCCATAAACCATGAAAAAAGGTGTGTAACCCGTAGACCTGTTGGGTGTGGTATTGATGCTCCATAACACAGAGGGTAACTCCTCAACCCAACAACCCGGTGTCCGTTTCAAAGGAACAATAAGCCGGGGTTTGATACCTCGTAAAATTTCTTGATTTGCCCTCTCCGCTTGACCATTAGACTGGGGGTGAGCCACCGATGCTATATCAAGCCGGATGTGCTCACTTGGCAAAATTCCTCCATCTCTCCTTTTGACAGATTAGTACCATTATCAGTTATAATGTTGTGTGGAAAACCAAACCGGAATATTGAACCGCCGTGGCCGCATCACACTTACTGACTGGCTCTGCTTCCACCCATTTGGTGAATTTATCAACTGCCACTAACAAGTGGGTCCTTTTGTCCTTGGATCGCTTGAAGGGTCCAACCATATCAAGCCCCCAAGTCACAAACGGCCAAGTTATTGGAATCATCCTCAACTCTTGAGCCGGAATGTGAGCACGGCGTGCGAATTTTTGACAACCGTCACATCTCATGACTAAATCCTCCGCATCAGCCTGAGTTGTTAACCAGTAAAAACCATGGCGAAAAGCTTTAGCCACCAAGGACTTTGAACCGGCATGGTGACCACAATCCCCTTCATGGATTTCTCGCAAAATCTCACAACCCTCCTGAGGAGAAACACAATGTTGAATTGCCCCTGAAACGCTGTAACGATGCAATTCCCCGTTGAGTATAGTCATTGATTTGGAACGCTGTATTATCTGCCGAGGCGAGGTTTCATCCTCTAGTAACTCGCCTCGGTTCATGTAAGCCAGGTATGGGATTGTCCAATCCGGTATAACATGCAAAGCTGCCACCAATTGAGTCTCCGGGTCAGGAATAGCCAACTCCTCCTCTGTTGGTACTTTGACCGACGGATTATGTAGCACGTCAAGAAAGACATTTGGTGGGACCGGTTTACGCTGAGAACCAAGGCGGCTTAAAGCGTCCATCGCTTCATTCTTTCGCTGGTCTATATGGTCCACCTGATAACCCTTGAAGTGACCAGCCACTGTGTCCACCTCTCGTCGATATGCAACCATGAGTGGGTCTTTAGAATCCCAAGTACCAGACACCTGTTGGGCCACCAGATCTGAATGCCCAAAGCACTTAACCTAGCTTAAGTTCATCTCCTTAGCCATTCGAAGACCATGGAGCAACGACTCATATTCAGCTGCGTTATTAGTACAAGGGAACATTAAACGGAGGACATAACAAAACTTGTCACCTCGTGGGGAAGTTAGTATGACCCCAGCCCCCGAGCCCTCCAACTGTCTGGATCCATCAAAGTGAATAGTCCAATACGTGTTATTTGGCTTCTCCTCTGGTGCCTGTAACTCTGTCCAATCATTGATGAAGTCCACGAGTGCTTGGGATTTGATCGCTGTGCGAGGTATGTATTTGAGCCCGTGAGGTCCAAGCTCAATAGCCCATTTGGCAATCCGGCCCGGTGCTTCTCTGTTTTGAATGATATCTCCCAGAGGAGCCGAACTGACCACTGTGATAGGATGGCCCTTAAAATAGTGTTTAAGCTTCCGGCTTTCCATAAACACTCCATACACCAGCTTCTGCCAATGTGGATACCTCTGCTTTGACTCGATGAGCACCTCACTGATATAATAAACCGGCCGTTGAACCGGATATTCCTTGCCAGCTTCCTTGCGCTCCACCACAATAGCCACGCTAACAGCTTAGGCATTAGTAGCCACATATAGCAATAACGGCTCCTTATCGATCGGTGCTGCAGGCACAGGCGGTTCAGCTAACTGCCTCTTTAGATCCTCAAACGCTTTATCAACTGCCTCGCTCCAGACAAAATCATCCGTTTTCTTGAGCATCTGATATAAAGGGATAGCCTTCTCCCCAAGACGACTAATAAACCGGCTCAAAGCCGCAATCCGGCCGGCCAGACGTTGAACGTCATTGATACACGCCGGTTTAGCAAAAGATGTAATTTCTGAATTTTTTTCCGGATTAGCCTCAATGCCTCTATTTGACACCAGAAAACCCAAGAGTTTGCCTGCTGGAACACCAAAGACACACTTTTCCGGATTGAGCATCATCTTGTAAACCCGGAGGTTGTCAAAGGTTTCTCTCAAGTCATCTATCAATGTTTCTTCCTTTCTGGATTTTATCACAATATCATCCACATATGCATGAACATTGCGCCCAATTTGCTTATGAAGACAATTCTAAACACAACGTTGATAAGTCGCCTGGGCACTCTTAAGCCCGAAGGGCATGGAGACATAACAGAAGGCTCCAAAGGGAATGATGAAAGCTGTCTTCTCCTGGTCCTTAACTGCCATTTTGATCTGATGATAACCGGAGTAAGCATCCAGAAAGCACAAACAGTCACAACCCGCCGTAGCATTGATGATCTGATCAATACGAGGGAGGGCAAAGGGGTCTGCAGGACAAGCTTTGTTCAAGTCTGTGTAATCTACACACATACGCCAAGTGCCATTTTTCTTAAGAACCAGCACCGGATTAGCCAACCATTCTGGGTGAAAGACCTCCATGATAAACCCTGCGGCCAACAACCGAGCTACCTCTTCACCCATAGCCTTACGCCTTTCTTCACTGAAGCGGCGGAGAAACTGCTGGACCGATTTAAACTTAGGATCAATGTTAAGTGTGTGCTCAGCGAGTCCCCTCGGTACACCTAGCATGTCAGAAGGTTTCCATGCAAAGATGTCCCGGTTCTCACGGATGAACTCGATGAGCGCGCTTTCCTATTTGGGATCCAGGTTAGCGCTGATGCTGAACTGCTTGGATGAATCACCAGGAACAAAATCAACCATCTTAGTATCTGTGGCCGATTTAAATTTCAACGCCGGATCGTGTTCTGTAGTTGGATTTTTCAAAGAAGTCATATCTCCCGGATCAACTTGGTCCTTATAAAACTTCAATTCCTCCGTGTCACAAACCGACTCAGCATAAGCCGCATCACCTTCCTCACATTCCAAAGCAATCTTGCTGCTCCCGTGTACTGTGATGGTCCCCTTATGACCGGGCATTTTAAGCTGTAGATAAACATAACATGGCCTCGCCATGAACTTAGCATAAGCTGGTCGCCCAAACAAAGCGTGATACAGACTTTTGATTTTCACCACCTCAAAAGTCAATGTTTCTGACCTTGAATCATAGTCATCTCCAAAAGCCACCTCTAAGGCTATCTTGCCTACTGGATATGCAGACTTGCCAGGCACCACACCGTGAAAAACAGTGTTTGACGGTTTAAGACTCTTATCTGTCAACCCCATACGACGGAAGGTATCATAATATAGAATGTTGATACTACTTCCCCCATCCATGAGTACCTTTGTGAACTTATATCCCCCAACTTGAGGTGCCACCACTAGGGCCAAGTGACCCGGATTGTCAACCCGGGGTGGATGATCCTCTCTACTCCACAAAATGGGTTGCTCAGACCAGCACAAATACCGAGGCACCGCCGGTTCAACAGAGTTTACTGCCCTCTTGTGAAGCTTCTGATCACGCTTACACAAGCTAGTGGTGAAGACATGATATTGCCCACTATTTAGCTGCTTAGGATTGCTCTGATAACCCGACTGCTGCTGTTTGTTGTTGGTTCCCCTAATAGTTGTAACCTCCCTGGTTGCCTTGGTGCCCTTGATTGATGTGTTCGGTTTGATTACCCTAAAATCCTGAACCGGAACTGCCACCTCCATAACCCGGCCCATGGAAACCACCTCTTGAACCGTCGGGCGGGCCATTATTGTACTGAACATATTGGAGTTCTTGAAATCTCGCATGATATAACAATCCTTCCAAAGATGCGATGCTAGCTTCTCCTTTGATCCATGCTTTGGACAAGGTTGATTTAACAGGCGCTCCAAATTGGGGCCTGAACCTCCGCCCCTCTGGGGCTGCTTTCCCTTACGGCGCTGGCCATTCTCTTGAGCATTGGTGTTAGCGACAAAGTCCAAGCTGTTGTCGGCTTTGCGCTTACTATTGTTCCCATGGCCTGCCGGATTATGCTGCTGACTCTTGGTGTTGCCGTTCTTTTTCCCTTTCCCTGGTTTGTCCTCCTCTGAGTTAGGGTCTTTGGTATTATCTGAATCGGCGTACTTAACCAAAGCGGCCATAAGCGTTGACATATCATTGCAGTGACGTTTGAGCCTCCCTAACTTCTGTTTGAGCGGCAGAAAATGGCAATTGCCCTCCAACGTTAGCACTGCGGTATCTGCATTGATACGATCCGATGAATGCAAAATCGCTGAGACCCGCTTGACCCAATGGGTCGTGGACTCCCCCTCCTCTTGGATACAAGCGGCTAGATCCACAATTGACATGGGCTACTTACAAGTATCTTTGAAGTTCTGGATAAACTGGTGCTTCAATTCGGCCCATGATCCGACAGAGTTAGTTGGTAAGCTCTTCAACCAAGTACGAGCTATTCCTTCCAACATCATGGTGAAGTATTTAGCACATACCGCTTCATCCACATCTAGCATCTCCATTGCCATCTCGTAGCTTTCAACCCATGCTTCTGGCTGTAGATCGGCGGTATAATTGGGTACCATACGAGGTCCTTTGAAATCCTTGGGCAGTCTCACATTACGCAAAGCGGGGGTAAGACACGGCACCCCTAAGGAACTGAACACCACACCTGGCTCTACTGAAGCGGTAGGGTCAACCGGAGTAGGTTGATGGGCTCCGTGCAGAGCTGCTGACTCGGCCTCTCGACGCGCGCGACCATGGTCTACCACATCTTGCGCATTAGCACCTCCCCCTTCCTGGTTGTGCCCTCACGACGGATTACGGTGACGTGCGCTGCTTGATACGGCCGGTTCATCCTCAACGTGCCTGCTGTAGCTCCTTCTTGGACGGGGGGTGGAATGAATCCTCTCGCGGCTGTGTGAATATGCCTGCTGCTGGTTTAGAGCTGTTTGAAGGAGATCTCTGGCCCGTCGTGCCTCAATTGCAAATGGTGATTCACCGTCGGTCGGGAGGGCTGCCAATCGTGAAGCGGCGGCCACAATGTTGTCCAACGGGTTGGAGTAATGCCCGGGAGGTGTTGGAACATACTATGGCACAATGTTGTTCTGACGAGGCGGGTCCATCGTGCGCGGCTGAAGCGACGCTCCTGTTCCTGGCGCCTCCGTCCGGTTTAATACTGGATGGTTACTAGTTCCTGCTCCTGGCGTATTGAAGAGATTTCGTGGCTCATAACCCGACGGGAGATACAATCGGTACCTTCTTCTCATGACTTCTTCAGAAGCGTTCTGATCCAACCTAATCCGGTAGGCCTGGGCTTCCAACTCGGCCCGTTCTGTAGCCATCCTAGTGTTCTCTGCCGCTAGGTCCGCTTTGGCCTGAGCTATCTGATCCTTCACCTTTGCAATCTCCGTGTTGTGCTGATCCCGGGCTGCTGCATCCACCTCTGCGGCCATCAATGTTGCCAAAGCGTCGAACAAGTCAGACATGACTTGAGCCGGAGGCGGCGTAGAGCTTCATGCCCCTGCCGGCGTGGCCGTTGCTGAACCAGAGAGTATTGCTGCGGCAGCTGACGAATGAGGCGCCGACTGTGTACTGGCCATGAAGATAGCGGCCCAGTTTGGCAGATCAGGGGAGTCCGGAATTCTATTGCCCTCGGATCCTCCACCAATTCGGCCATCCTGCAACTGATAGAGCGACTCGGTCTCTCCAGAAGACTCATCATCGGAACAGATGACGGTTTCCCCATCGGACGCCGGTCCGTCCTCGTATTCTGCTCCATGGATGATGCCTACGAAAACATGCTTCGCCATGGGCTGAACCGGTGAAGGGCTTGCGCGCTGAGCCGTCTCGATGATGTCGGTGCAGATGTCCGACTCAGGGGCCGGTTCGCCAATCTTGCCGATGAAGACGTGAATCCCACCAAAGGGGACCCGGTACCCGTATTTGATTGAATCGGCCTCGGGACCCCATCCTGCGTTGTCGATGTAGAGCTTGCCGCGACGACTTTTCGTCATCCGGCCCACAGCGTACCCCTTGAGTCCATCAAAGCTGCCCTTCAAGAACTCGAAACCATCCTGCGATAGCCCCACGGTGGGCGCCAACTGTCGTGGGTTTGTCACGGTAGATGTCCTTGTGAAAGGACTTAGTCGTGGAGCCATCGCAACGGGTTAGCTTAAAGGGGTTAAACCGGACAAGGGGACACGGGGAGTTTATACTAGTTCGGCCCCTTTGGTGAAGGTAAAAGCCTACGTCTAGTTGTGATTGGTATTGCTGGGGTTTCGAAGGCCAGGGAGCGAATCCGCTTTGTCTGGCTCTCGAGTTGTTGTCTGTCTTCTAAACCGCTGCCGGGTCGTCCCTTTATATACATAGGTTGACGCTCGCCGGTTTACGGAGTCCCGAAGCCGGATCATAAATATGCCCAGTTTGGTCTCTACACTTCATATCTTACAATGCAAGTTACATAATTAGGTCGGTTTACATCTACAGGCCTTAACTCGCCTCTGGGCCTTGGGCCTTCATAAAGCGCCATCATTCTTACATCTTCATGGGCTTCTAATCTTCGTAAAGCTAACCCGGCTATTCCTGGCCGGTTTACATCCAGTAGTAATATCCCCAACAAGTCTTGTTCAAGCCTTTGTGGAGGTAGAGTTGATTGGATGCATGACACGCAGTGTTGATGGCTTCGGCCCAAAAGTTGTATGGAGACTTGAACTCCACCATCATGGTTCTTGCCGCATCCATCAACGTCCGGTTCTTCCTCTCCGCTACACCATTTTGTTGAGGGGTGTAAGGTGCGGAACATTGATGTTTGATCCCATCATCACTAAGAAACTCATCGAATGTGTAGTTCTTGAACTCGGTGCCGTTGTCACTTCTTATTGTCAAGATCTTTGCATTGTGTTCACGTTGAGCTTCATTTGCAAAGTCAATGACGGTTTGTTGGGTCTCACTCTTCCTCTTGAAGAAGTACACCCAAGTGTATCTTGAATAGTCGTCCACAATCACTAAGCAATACTTTCTACCCCCAAGACTATCAAAGGATGGAGGCCCAAAGAGATCCAAGTGAAGGAGCTCCAAAGGCCTCTTTGAGTAAATGATAGTCGTGGGAGGGTGGGCCTTCTCATGTATCTTTCCTTCAATGCAAGCACTGCCAACACGATCTTTGGCAAAACTAAAATTTGTTAGTCCACGGACATGGCCCCACTTGAGAAGACTTTGCAAAGATCTCATATTGACATGGGCTAAACGGTGATGCCAAAGCCATCTATCAGTGTCAAAACCGGCGGATCTCGGGTAGGGGGTCCTGAACTGTGCGTCTAAGGTCGATGGTAACAGGAGACAGGGGACACAATGTTTTACCCAGGTTTGGGCCCTCTCTATGGAGGTAATACCCTACGTCCTGCTTGATTGATCTTGATGAATATGAGTATTACAAGAGTTGATCTACCACGAGATCGTAATAGCTAAACCCTAGAGGTCTAGCTTGTATGGTTATGATAGTGTCGCCCTCTCCGAACTAAGTCCTCCGGTTTATATAGACACCGGGAGGATCTAGGGTTACACAAGGTCGGTTACAAAGAAAGGAATCTACATATTTAGTCGCCAAGCTTGCCTTCCACGCCAAGGAGAGTCCCATCCAGATACGGGTGCGGTCTCCGGTCTTCGTATCTTCACATCCCATCAGTCCGGCCCATGGCTAACAGGCCGGACGCCCGAGGACCCCTTAGTCCAGGACTCCCTCACCATCCCACGCAACCTTTAGCCATTAGGCATGTCGTGGTCTTAGTGGGTCGCTCCGAAAAGTAATCATATAGAGACCATTCTCGACATGCCCAACAAAGGCTACTTTAAGAGTCTTGCTCCACAAGAGGGCCACGGTATCAATATCATAGAAAGTGGCAAAGCCCATGATTGCAAGTTGATGAACAGAAAGTAAATTGTATGCAAGGGACTGAACAAGCATGACCTTATCGATCGTGAGATCATGATAAATGACAACCTTGCCAAGCCCCAATACCTTAGAGGACGAGGCATCACCCCACTCGACGTTGGTGGGCATAGATGGAATCTTTTGTACGTCCACCATCAAGTCCTTGCTTCCAGTCATATGATTAGTGGCTCCACTATCGAGCAACCATGATCCACCACCAACACCTACAAGAGATCAATGCTTGGTTTTATGTACCCATTTTGTAATGGGTCCTTTGATGTTAGTGACAAGGGTCTTAGGAACCCCAATAGACCATTCAATGTACTCATAAGAAGAACCAACAAATTTAGCATAAACATGCCCATCACTAGCACGGCATAACACATAGGAAGGGTTAAAGTCACCGGCGTTGTTGGAAGGGGTGGCATTGCCCTTCTTGACACCACCACCCTTCACATTGTTCTTCTTCTTCTTAGAGGCACCCTCTCCCTATTTGAAAAAAGTTTGCATGAGAGGAGGATGTCGTTTGGCCTTGTCATTCTTGTGCTTGGACTTGGGTGCAAACCCTATCCCTTCCTTTGCCACAACTCCATTTTGATTGCTCAAAAGATCATTGAGGTTCTTCTCACCTTGTATGCATGACACAAGGCCTTTCTCAAGTTGCTCCTTCAACTTTGCATTCTCCTTAATAAGATGCACATGCTCACAACAAGGGTTAGTAGCATTTGCATTATCAATTAAAACCATATGAGGAAAAATGGCTTTCTCCTTGGTTAGCCTCACTTGGAGTTGATCATGAGACTCTTTAAGATTAGCATGAGTACTCTTCAAGGCCTCGTGAGCCTTGTCAAAGATATCAAACTCCTCCTTGAGTCTAGCAAGATCAACACCAAGTTTGGCTGAGGGAGTCCTGGATTAGGGGGTCTCCGGACAGCCGGACTTTATCCTTTTGCTGGACTGTTGGACTATGAAGATACGAGATTGAAGACTTCGTCCCGTGTCTGTATGGGACTCTACTTGCCGTGGAAGGCAAGCTAGGCAATACGGATATGTGTATCTCCTCCTTTGTAACCGACCTTGTGTAACCCTAGCCCCCTCCGGTGTCTATATAAACCGGAGGGTTTTAGTCCGTAGGACAACGTACAATCATACCATAGGTTAGCTTCTAGGGTTTAGCCTCTTTGATCTCGTGGTAGATCAACTCTTGCAATACTCATATCATCAAGAACAATCAAGCAGGACGTAGGGTATTACCTCCATCAAGAGGGCCCGAACCTGGGTAAACATCGTGTCCCCTGCCTCCTGTTACCATCCGCCTTAGACGCACAGTTCGGGACCCCCTACCCGAGATTCGCCGGTTTTGACACCGACATTGGTGCTTTCATTGAGAGTTCCACTGTGTTGTCACCATAAGGCTTGATGGCTCCTTCGATCATCGCTAGCAATGCGGTCCAGGGTGAGGCTTTCCTCCCCAGACAGATCTTCGTATTCGGCGGTTTCGCACTGCGGGCCAATTCGCTTGGCCATCTGGAGCAGATCGAGAGCTACGCCCCTGGCCATCAGGTCAGGTTCGGAAGCTTAAACTACACCGCCGACATCCGCGGAGACTTGATCTTCGACGGATTCGAGCCCATGTCGGATACGCCGCACAGTCATGACGAGCATGACATAACTCTGCCATCGGACAGTGTTCAGGAGATCGCATCCGCAACTACTCCGGCCGTTAATCCAGAGCAAATCGCGCCATCCGAGAGCGGAGGGATAGACCCCGCCATGGAGGCCGCCCTCTCAGTGGCGATAGAGCCAGATACTGACTTCACCCCTTACGAGAGCCGTATTGCCGAACCACTGGGTTCATCTCCGGTCATGGACTCCGAGCCGCTCACATCCGTGCCCGTCGAATCCGACTGGGCACCGATCATGGAGTTCACCTCCGCGGATATTTTTCAGCACTCGCCCTTCGGCGACGTGCTAAATTCATTAAGGTCTCTCTACCTGTCAGGAGAACCTTGGCCGAACTATGTCCGGGTAGAATGGGATGCGGACGACGAAGAAATTCGCTGCCCACCCACCACCCACTTAGTAGCCACTGTCGACGACTTAACCGACATGCTCGACTTCGACTCCGAAGACTTCGACGGTATGGACGACGAAGCCGGAGATGAACCAGAACCACCGCCCTCAGGGCGCTGGACCGCTACCTCATCATATGATATATATGGTGGACACCCCCAAACAAGGCAATGGCGACGAGACAGCGGAGGATGACCCCTCCAAGAAGCAACCCAAGCGCCAACGTCAGCGGCGCCGCTCTAAGTCCTGCCACAGCAAGAGCAGTGATACTGGCACAGGAGATAACAACAATCCCCTCCAGCACGATGTAGAGCTGGAGGACGAACAAGCTAGCCTTCCAGAGCAGGCAGCAGATGGAGAACCGGAGGAGGACAATTACATGCCTCTCTCCAAAGACAAGGCGAGCCTCAGCGACGACGAATTTATCGTGCCTAAGGACCCCGTCGAGCAAGAGCGCTTCAAGAGCCGGCTTATGGCCACGGCAAATAGCCTGAAGAAAAAGCAGCAACAGCTTCAAGCTGATCAAGACTTGCTAGCAGACAGGTGGACCGAAGTCCTTGCAGCCGAGGAGCATGAACTCGAGCGCTCGTCCAAGAGTTACCCAAAACGCAGGTTGCTACCTCACCTCGAGGGGGAAGCATTGAAACCTCATTCACCAGTGTATGATGCGGCTGACCGGCCACTACGCGGCCGAGCCAGAGAGGTGTTTCAGCCTGAAGTTCAGCCCGCACCCCGTCGCCACTCAATCAAAAATACTAAGTCCCAGGGTAACACAAAGGACCTGCGAGACATATTGGACAGTAAGGCAAAAATCGCAAGGTCAATATACGGGACACGGGTACGCGCGCCAACACGGGACGATGATCGTCGCGTCGGATACACCAAGAGTAAATATGGTCGGGCCGGATACAGCAGAGAAGACTCATACGAACTGCGTCGGGATATAGCCCGGCACAGAGGCGCCGCACACCCCCTATGCTTCACTGATGAAGTTATGAATCATGAATTCCCGGATGGTTTCAAACCCGTAAATATCGAATCATACGATGGCACAACAGATCCCGCTGTATGGATTGAGGATTTCCTCCTTCACATCCACATGGCTCGCGATGATGATCTACATGCCATCAAGTACCTCCCACTAAAACTCAAAGGACCAGCTCGGCATTGGCTGAACAGCTTGCCAGCGGATTCCGTCGGCAGTTGGGAGGATCTGGAAGACGCATTTCTTGAAAACTTCCAGGGCACTTATGTGCGGCCATCGGATGCTGATGACTTGAGCCACATAACCCAGCAGCCAGGGGAATCGGCCAGACAATTCTGGACACGGTTCCTGACTAAGAAAAACCAAATTGTAGACTGTCCGGATGCAGAGGCCCTAGCGGCATTCAAGCATAACATCCGCGATGAGTGGCTCGCCCGCCACCTCGACTAGGAGAAGCCGAAATCTATGGCAGCCCTCACAACACTCATGACCCGCTTTTGCGTGGGCGAGGACAGCTGGCTGGCTCGCAGCAACAACACATCGAGGAATCCAGATACCTCGATACCAAAGATGTTAACGGTAGGCAGCGTCGTAATAGACCAAAGCGCCGCAATAACAGCGATAACACCGAAGATACGACAGTCAATGCCGGATTCAGAGGCTCCAGATCCGGTCAGCGGAAACAGCCATTTAAAAGAAATACTCCGGCTCCGTCCAGTCTGGATCGCATACTGGATCGCTCGTGTCAAATCCACGGCACCCTCGACAAGCCAGCCAATCACACCAATAGAGAATGCTGGGTGTTCAAGCAGGCCGTCAAGTTAAATGCCGAAAACAAGGACAAGGGGCTGCATAGCGATAACGAGGAGGAGCCCCGGCCGCCGAACACAGGAGGACAGAAGGGGTTTCCCCCACAAGTGAAGACGGTGAACATGATATACGCAACCCACATTCCCAAGAGGGAGAGGAAGCATGCACTAAGGGACGTCTATGCGATGGAGCCCGTCGCCCCAAAGTTCAACCCATGGTTTGCTTGCCCGATCACCTTCGATCGCTGGGACCACCCCACTAGCATCCGTCATGGCGGATCCGCCGCACTGGTCCTAGACCCCATCATTGACGGATTTCACCTCACTCAAGTCCTTATGGACGGCGGCGGCAGCCTGAACCTGCTTTATCAGGATACAGTGCCAAAAATGGGTATCGATCCCTCGCGGATCAAACCCAGCAAAACCACCTTTAAAGGCATCATCCCAGGTGTAGAGGCCCATTGCATAGGCTCAATCACACTGGAAGTGGTCTTCAGATCACCGGACAACTTCCGAAGCGAAGAGTTAATCTTCGACATCGCCCTGTTTCGCAGTGGCTATCATGCACTGCTCAGACGGACAGCATTTGCAAAATTCAATGCAGTGCCGCGTTACGCATACCTCAAGCTCAAAATGCCAGGACCTCGCGGGGTCATAACAGTAAATGGAAACACAGAAAGCTCGCTTCGTACGGAAGAGCACACTGCAGCCCTTGCAACAGAAGCACAAAGCGGCCTGTTCAGGCAGACCACTCATTCGGCGTCACAGCCCCCGGACACCTTCAAGCGAGTCCGGAACAAGCTGCAACAGGATTGCCTGGCACGATCAGAGCTCGCCTAGCAATTTGGCCCCCATCCTAGTCCCAGTGAAGCCACGAAATCCGTGCCGCGCGTACATAACTACGTATGGAAAATACCATGGACATAGGCGGGGGCACGATCAGGACACGCCCCGCATTGTGGCTTAACCGCACTAGGGGCTGTATACCTTTGTCATTCCTTTTCTCTTTCAGGGCCTAACTCTCTGGAAGCCCTTTTCGGCAGTACGATTCCCAGACACATTCCGGAAGCAACAACCAAGGCGGCAAGAAGCTAAGATGAACACGGGAACTGCCAGGTGGTCTCTAGTAATAATTGATATACTTGCTTTTCACTATTTATGCGTAGCTTGCCCTGGGATAGGACATTTCGAATTGTCCTACTTTATGCTTATTGCACTACTTGTACCAAGTACGCTTCGACGTATTATTTAAATAACAATGCATATCATTAATCTGTCATTGCATTATTTAAGTTTTTCTCTTTCTCTTATATGTCCACTTACGACAATCCGCACCAGCACGTTCGGGTACGGTCAGTTCGCCAGGGGTTCGCGTTTACCCCATAATATGGCGCAAGAAGTCCGAACACTTTTGACAGTGCGGCATCCCGAACTTATAGCATTATATGCAACAGCTCCGAATCATGTCTTTGGTCAAATGTTGGATTGCCCGGCTCCCATGCTTTGGTACCTTACGTTCAGCTATGTCGGCTAAGGTAGCGGTGGGAGAACTACTGCAATTGTGTCCCGGTTCTTCCGGACGAGCACCTCAGTAGAGAAAGCCAAAAACTGACTGTCATGATAAGGCGAGAGACTGGTCGCTGTTCGAGAGGTCTCAAGTTGTAACATCCCAAATTTCCAATTTGGAATGTTATACACTAGATCATCAATGCATATCATATTTATTGCATTTTGGTTGATCCTAGAAATTTCACGCAACTCAAGGACCCTCGGAGAGAGTTGGGGATTTCGTTATTTTCAAAAATGGGATCATTTGATTTTATTTATTTATTATTCAATTATTTCTATTACAAAAAAATATGAGAGAGGGAACAAAATGACTTTCCCAAAATAAAGAAATATTGAGGATTTAATAATAAAATCAAATAAGTTTTATTTAGGAGTTTTTCGTTGTTTTTTTAATTTAGGAAAAATTGCACGTTTTCAAGTATTGCATTTAGGGCCAAGAAAATGTTCATCCTATTCTAAATATTTTATTTAGACGGTGAAAATTTGCTTTGGCATTTTTAGATTTTTATTTATTTTTCTAGAATTTTTTTAGTCCGGCGAAATTATTATTTTTTAAATAAAAAAACCCGCGCTCGACTGGGCCAAAGGCCCAGCCGAGCCAGGCCGGCCCACCAGGAGCCGCCGCCTCCTGCGCCGTGCTGCCGCCGAGACTCAGAGTCCGAGCCGGAGCCGCCGCCGCCCGACCCCCTCCCCAAGCCAGGCCCCCCCCTTCCCCCTTTAAATAGCCACCCGCCCCCCTAGAGCCCCTAGTCGAGCCGCGCCGCCCCGCCCACACAGCCCCACCGCCGCCGCCGCCCGCGCCGCCTACCGCCGCCTTGCCCGCGCCGCCGCCGCCTTGCGCCCCGCCGCCGCCAGGAGCCACCGCCCCGCCCACGCAGCCCCGCCGCCCACCTCGCCGGAGTCTGAGCCAAGGTAGCCGCCGCCGCCCGGTTTTCTGAGGAAAACCGATTCGTTTTTTAGAAAACCCTAGTTTTCGGTTTTTAAAATAGATCGGTTTTTTTGGTTTATTTATTTAGCGAGCATTCTCTCGTTCGTTTGTTTTAACGAACGCGTTCATCATTAAGTTCCAGAAAATGAACATTCGTTCATTATTCTGTTCGTCATTTCTCCTTTTCTCGGATTTACCGCGATTATTTCTGATCGCGATTTCTGATCCGATTTTCGTTCTAGTATAACTTTTCGCTCGTTTATCGGAATCAGGCAATTCAAGCACCTGGAGTTTTGTCTCGAAACCCTCTTTCCGTTTAACCAACTCAAACAAGTTTTTGCCTCAGTAAAATTTGACCTAGATTCAGATTAGTAAATGGAGTTTGTTTCTTTTGCCGTTTGTCGTTCGTTCTTTGTTCGATTTGATTCTTTTGCCAACCGGAGTTCTTAAGTTGAACTATCTGGTTAGATCTCTTATTTGAGTTTTACCTGTGCATTAGATGAGTACTTATTGTATGCTTGTTTGTTTGCGATAGAGTACCCGGATTGCGCCGCTTGCTACTTCGAATCCCTAGGTTTCACGGATCATCAGCAAGGCAAGTAACACTTTGATCATACTTCCTATTACCCAGTTTTTATCGCATTAGATCAATCCTCACACATTGCATGTTTAGGATCTAATTAAATTGTGGGTTTTGGGAAGTAGATGAGGTAGTACCTATTACCTGTTTTATTTTCAAACCTTTGGGAGTTACTTCTATGTTGCTTATCGCTATGCTATGCTAGTAGACGTGGATTGGTTGAGTGTATCCATGACAGATGTGAGATTGTTAAATTAATGGTTTATCTAAGGTGGCAACTTAAACACACATCTGGGTGGATTGAGGCACCTGGGTATTCCAGCGATTTCCTGTTTTTCTTTTGGACCGCCACCCAGGCTCAAAGGGATCATGAGACTATTGATACTAGAAACTTCCGTGTGCAGCCACAAGCTACTATGGGCTCTATCATAGTTGACTAAGTCGTGTGAACTCTTACAGTGGTAGACTAGCAGATGTAGGTTGGTACGGTCTACCCGATCGTAAGGTGCTAGCGCTTCTGACAGACTATGTCTCGGTCATCCGTTTCTCAAACACCATGTAGTGCGAGAATCCCAACGGAGGAGATCGAGCCTTGTGGGGAAAAGTGCGCAAACCTCTGCAGAGTGTATGAACTAATCATGGTTAGGCGTGTCCCCGGTTATGGACATCTTGAGTATCTAGTACTTGGATTATCATGTGAATCTCATCATGTTACTCTAATTCATTTTGTTGGGTTAATGCTGATGCTTAATTGGGATTGAGAGGGTGTCTACACTCTCAATGTTTAACAACTACCATGATAGTTAAATAAAATTTATTCCTTTGCGGTAGGGAAAAATTGGCTTTACGCAAAACTATAACCATAGAGCTTTCCACCAGCCAAATATGCATGTAGTATAGCTTTATTCTTCCATTATTCTCTATGTGTTACTTTGCCAGCATATTCCATGTGCTGACCCGTTTTCGGGCTGCAACGTTCATGTTGCAGACTTTTTAGACAATGAGTAAGGAGACTTTTAGGTCATGGTTCTATACTCAGTGATGCCGTTGGAGTTGATGGACTCACTTATCTTCTAAGCCTTCCGCTGTTATCGTTATTAGATGGCCTTAAGCCATATTTATTGTAATAAGTTCTCTTTTGAGACACTCGATGTAATAAGTGTGTGATTGCTACTCTGTTATAAACCCTTCACGTACTATGTGGTGTCAGCATTACTGATCCAGGGATGACACCGGAGCACAGAGATCAGACTGGTTGAGGTCTGGTCGCTACAAGATGGTATCAGAGCACACGCTGACTGTAGGACACGACCACTAAGCTAAAAGCCCTAGATCACTACTCACTCTTCTCATTCTGACTCCTCATATTTTCCTACTCTTTTAGGATGGCGGATGCAAGGAACAAGTTCACGCAACCGGATGAAGATACACCCTTTGGACGTCACCTGAAGGAAGCCACTAGATATCTGAACATCGGAGTACCAAGCTTCACCGGAACCTACAACGCCACTTTACCTGAAGAGGAGCGCTGGATGATTCAAGTTCAAGTTCCAGGAAGGATGTTCATGCCAGTCACCGAACCCATAGAGTTTTCCTTTGATGCACCAACCTGGAGTCTAGGAAAGAGCATGGCAGCTCACATCACCATGAGACGTATTGGAGAAGTTTACCGCAATGATCTCAAGGATACTATTTACCAGATTTGTGGGTGCCGAGATGAGCACTGGGAGATGATCAACACCAAGAAGGATAGATCCATTGCAGCTTTTATCCAGGATTTGAACCAGCGCATTCGACGTCAGGAGAACCAGATGTGCGCAGACATGATAGATCTGAAGAAGGCAAGAACAAGAATCAAGGAATTGGAGGAAGAACTCAAGGCTACACGTGAAGATTATGAAGAGGAAATCAAAGTACTAGTGGAGAAGAATGACGACCTGATCAAGAAGATCGGAATATTCATGGGAGGCCCTACACTAGTAGAAGAAGACGAAGAACCCAAGGAGATTCGCCCGAAAGACTACATCATCATCGACGACACCGACTCAGATCCAGATGATAGCGATGATGACTATGTTGATGAAGCTGGAGCTGATATCATGGAGTCTACAACCGAAGAATATTTCTAGTAGACCACCCAACAGTAGTAGTAGTCCACCATGTAAATATAGTAGTTCGAGCACTTTTGTGATAGTTAGATCGATTGTGTGCCCTTGTTTGATTGAATGAAGTGAATTGTTTGCTTTTGCGTCATGTGCATAAGGGTAGTGTTTCTCTTTAGACCCCTCTCTATTCTTAAATCTCATCTTTTCTAAACCCATCAGATGCCTCCGAGACGTGACCCCAGATTTACCTTCCCACCGGAGCTCACTCAGTTGATCCAGTAGCAAAATACGTTGATGCAGTTGCTAGTCCAGAATCAGAATCAGGGGAACAACAACAACAACCCACCACCACCGCCACCACCTGTTGACCACTTAGCCCGTTTTCTTAGGCTGAACCCGCCAGTGTTTTCCAGTAGCACCGAGCCTATAGTAGCAGATGATTGGCTCCGCAAGACAGCCAGGGAGTTGACCACGGCAGGATGCACAGATGCGGAAAAGGTGAAGTTTGCCGCACATCAGCTTGACGGACCCGCAGCATCATGGTGGGAGAATTTCACAGCCACTTTCCCTATCAACACTGTCACATGGGACCAGTTCCATCAGGCTTTCCGTACTGCCCATGTTTCAGCAGGAGCTATGGCCATGAAGAAGCGTGAGTTTCGCAACTTGCGCCAAGGAGGGCGGACATTTGGCCAGTATGTGGAGGACTTTAGTAAGCTAGCACGTTATGCCCCAGATGACGTTGCTACGGATGCAGCTAAGCAGGAGAAGTTTCTAGAAGGACTGAATGATGAGTTGAGCATGAATTTGATGGTAGCAACCTTCAACAACTACCAGGAGTTGGTAGATCATGCTCTTATGATTGAAGGGAAGCAACAGCAAATTGAGAACTGCAAGGAAGTATGGACAAGGGAAGTACAATTCTGGAGCTCAGCAGAAGCCGCGCTTTACCCCTAGACCGGGAGGACCTTTTCAGCATACCCATGGGGGAGGAAGCTCGCACAATCATAATGGCCCCAAGAATGGTAATGGTAATGGAGGAAGCAACGGCCATAACCGTACCAACCCATCAACCCCAGCCAAGAGAGACCTGAGTCAAGTCACTTGCTTTAAGTGCCAGAAGACCGGACATTATGCCAATGAATGTCCTGAAGCTCAGAATGGAAATGGAAATGGAAGCTCTGGGAAGAAGCCGAACCCTTTCAACAGGGGACAGGTGAACCACGTTAACGTGGAGGAGGTTGAAGCCCAGCCCGATGCAGTAATAGGTAAGTTTTTGGTTAAGTCATTTACTGCACTCGTTCTTTTTGATACTGGTGCATCACATTCATACATCTCAAGGGGATTTGTGGATAAGTATAAACTGCCAACCCAAGCCCTTAGGTCACCCATGTTAGTAACCTCGCCTGGAGCAGAGTATATGGCTAGTCTATGGTGTGATCGGTTACCATTAAGGATTGGTAACTATATATTTCCCTCGGACCTAATAGTATTGGAATCTCAAGGATTGGATGTGATATTAGGCATGTATTGGTTATCGAAGTATGAAGGGAACATTGAATGCGCCAGTAAGTCAATTTTGCTTACAACGCCAGAAGGAAGAAGGATCAAGTATGTATCCCGGCATGTGCCGAAGAGGACTCAAGTAAATTGCTTAACATGAGTTGTGCAGGAGGAAGTACCAGTAGTGAAGGATTTCCCTAATGTGTTTCCAGAGGAATTGTCAGGCATGCCACCGGATAGATATATTGAGTTCTTGATTGAGCTTTTGCCAGGCACAGGGCCATATAGGATGCATGCAAAGGATTTGGAGGAAATTAAGAAGCAGATTAAGGAGTTACTGGATAAAGTTTATATTCGCCCAAGTTCTTCACCTTGGGAATCGCCAGTACTTTTAGTGGAGAAGAAGGATGGATCGTTAAGGATGGTTGTTGATTATCGAGGATTGAATGAAGTAACCATCAAGAACAAGTACCCACTACCTATGATTAATGATCTGTTTGATTGATTGCAAGGAGCTAAGGTATTTTCCAAGATCGATCTGCGATCAGGATACCATCAATTGAAGATTCGAGAACATGATATACCTAAGATGGCTTTTACCACCAGGTATGGGCTGTATGAGTATATCGTTATGTCATTTGGTCTGACTAGCGCACCTACCTATTTTATGAACATGATGAACAAAGTATTTATGGAGTTTTTGGATAAGTTCGTCGTAGTGTTCATTGATGATATCCTGGTTTACTCGAAGAATGAAGAGGAGCATAAGGAGCATTTGCGTTTCGTACTTGGAAAGCTCAGAGAACATCAACTATATGCCAAGTTTAGCAAATGTGAATTTTGGTTGAAGGAAGTTGGATTCCTTGGACACGTTATATCCGGAGAAGGTATAGCAGTAGATCCCACCAAGGTTGACACTGTGACAAATTGGGAAGCCCCAACAACAGTTGGAGAGATCCAGAGTTTTCTAGGACTCGCAGGATACTACCGGAGATTTATTGAAAATTTCTCAAAGATTGCGAAGCCTATGACGGAGTTGTTGAAGAAGGATACCAAGTTCAAATGGACTGAGGAATGTGAGGCCAGTTTCCATGAGTTGAAGAAACGTTTGGTTACATCACCGGTGTTGATTTTGCCGAATCAAAACAAGGATTATGAGGTGTATTGCGACGCTTCACGTCGAGGACTTGGAGCAGTGCTTATGCAGGAGGGAAGAGTTGTTTCATATGCCTCACGACAGCTTAAGCCTCATGAGTTGAATTATGCCACGCATGATTTGAAGTTAGCAGCCGTAGTGCATGCATTAAAAACTTGGAGACATTTTTTTCATTGGAAACCATTGTGAAGTGTACACGGATCACAAGAGTTTGAAGTATATTTTCATGCAGAAGGAGTTGAATCTCAGGCAAAGGAGATGGTTGGAGCTCATCAAGGATTATGATATGAGATTGCATTATCACCCCGGAAAGGCTAACGTAATAGCCGACGCGTTGAGCCGTAAAAGCCACGTCAATACCCTAATGACGGGAGATTTACCAAGGGAGTTAGCCGAAAATCTTCGTGAGCTTTGTTTGGAGATAGTTCCGAGAGGCTATGTAGCAGCATTAGAGATTCAGTCTACTTTGATGGATAAGATCAGAGAAGCCCAGAAGACTGACAAGGAGATTGCTTCTATAAAGGAGAAAATGAGCAAATGAAAAGCTAAGGGATTTCGTGAGGATGAGCACGAAACCCTATGGTTTGAAGACCGGGTTTACGTGCCCAATGAACCGGAGATCAGGAAGTTGATACTGCAAGAGGCACATGATTCACCATATTCGATTCACCCAGGAAATACCAAGATGTATTTGGATTTGAAGGATATTTTCTGGTGGACCGGAATGAAGAAGGATATTGCGGAGTATGTAGCAGTTTGTGATGTATGTCAGAGAGTAAAGGCAGAGCATCAGAAGCCAGCAGGATTGTTACAGCCATTGCCAATACCCGAATGGAAGTGGGATAAGTTAGGCATGGATTTTATTATAGGATTGCCCAGAACACGTTCAGGCTATGACTCGATATGGGTTGTAGTCGATCGTTTGACAAAGGTAGCTCATTTCATCCCAGTGAAGACTACATACACCAGTGCTAAGTTAGAAAAGATATACATGACCAGGATCGTATGTCTGCATGGAGTTTCAAGGAGCATTGTATCAGATAGAGGAACCCAGTTTACCTCAAAGTTTTGGAATCAGTTGCACGAAAGTTTAGGTACCAGGCTAGAGTTCAGTACAACTTTCCATCCACAGACAGATGGACAGACCGAAAGAGTCAATCAGATTTTGGAGGATATGCTGAGAGCTTGTGCGCTAGATTATGGATCTAGTTGGGACGAAAATTTACCATATGCAGAGTTCTCTTACAACAACTGTTATCAATCCAGTTTGAAGATGGCCCCTTTCGAAGCCTTGTACGGAAGGAGGTGCAGGACCCCATTGTCGTGGGATGAAGTTGGAGACCGCCAGTTGTTTGGACAGGATCTGATTAAGGAATCTGAACAGAAGGTGAAATTGATTCGCGATAGGCTCAAGGTAGCCTAGTCCAGGCAGAAGAGCTACACAGATTCAAAACGCAAGGAGACAGTCTACGAAGTCGGAGACCGAGTCTATCTTCGAGTATCTCCACTTCGAGGAGTTAAGCGCTTTGGAGTTAACGGAAAGTTAGCGCCATGTTTTGTAGGGCCATACAAAGTTTTGGAGCATATGGGAGAAGTAGCTTACAAGTTGGAATTGCCCGAAGGATTGTCAGGAGTTCATGATGTATTCCACGTTTCCCAGTTAAAGAAGTGCCACGCAGAGATGGCTGATATACTGCTGAGAGATACAGTGCCGCTGGAAGCGATTCAGTTGGACAGTGATTTGACCTATGAGAAGAAACCAGTTAAGATTCTTGAGTATGCCAGCCGAGTAACCCGCAGCAAGGTTATCAAGTTTTGCAAAGTTCAGTGGAGCCACCACACGGAGGATGAAGCCACCTGAGAGCGAGAGGAAGATCTGCTGAAGGACCACCCTCACCTATTTTCTAGCCAACCTGAATATCGAGGGCGAGATTCATCTTAAGGGGGGTAGGTTTGTAACATCCCAAATTTCCAATTTGGAATGTTATACACTAGATTATCAATGCATATCATATTTATTGCATTTTGGTTGATCCTAGAAATTTGACGCAACTCAAGGACCCTTGGAGAGAGTTGGGGATTTCGTTATTTTCATATTTGAGTTTTCTCAAATTTTGAAAAAATGGGATCATTTGATTTTATTTATTTTTTCTTCAATTATTTCTATTACAAAAAAATATGAGAGAGGGAATAAAATGACTTTCCAAAAATAAAGAAATATTGAGGATTTAATAATAAAATCAAATAAGTTTTATTTCGGAGTTTTTCGTTGTTTTTTTGAATTTAGGAAAAATTGCACGTTTTCAAAAATTGCATTTAGGGCCAAGAAAATGTTCATCCTATTCTAAATATTTTATTTAGACGGTGAAAATTTGTTTTGGCATTTTTAGATTTTTATTTATTTTTCTAGAATTTTTTTTAGTCCGGCAAATATTTTAAAAAAAAACCCGCGCCCGACTGGGCCAAAGGCCCAGCCAAGCCAGGCCGGCCCGCCAGGAGCCGCCGCCTCCTGCGCCGTGCTGCCGCCGGACTCAGAGTCCGAGCCGGAGCCGGAGCCGCCCGCGCCGCCCGAACCCCTCCCCAAGCCAGGCCGCCACCCCCCTTCCCCCGTTAAATAGCCACCCGCCCCCTCCCCCTGGAGCCCAGAGCTGAGCCGCGCCGCCCCGCCCATGTAGCCCCGCCGCTGACACCGCCTGCGCCGCCTGCCGCCGCCCGCGCCGCCGCTGCCTTGCGCCGCCGCTGCCGCCAGGAGCCACCGCCCCGCCCACGCAGCCCTGCCGCCGGCCTCGCCGGAGTCCGAGCCGAGGTAGCCGCCGCCGCCCGGTTTTCCGAGAAAGACTGATTCGGTTTTTTTAGAAAACCCTAGTTTTCGTTTTTTTAAATAGATCAGTTTTTTCTGGTATATTTATTTAGCGAGCATTCGCTCGTTCGTTCATTTTAACGAACGCGTTCATCATTAAGTTCCAGAAAACGAATGTTCGTTCGTTATTCTGTTCGTCGTTTCTCTTTTTCTCGGATTTTCCGCGATTATTTCTGATCGTGATTTCTGATCCGATTTTCGTTCTAGTATAAATTTTCGCTCGTTTATCGGAATCAGGCAATTCAAGCGCCTGGAGTTTCGTCTCGAAACCCTATTTCCGTTTAACCAACTCAAACAAGTTTTTGCCTCAGTAAAATTTGACCTAGATTCAGATTAGTAAACGGAGTTTGTTTCTTTTGTCATTTGTCTTTTGTTGCTTCGTTCGATTTGATTCCTTTGCCAACCAGAGTTCTTAAGTTGAACTATCTGGTTAGATCTCTTATGTGAGTTTTACCTGTGCATTATATGAGTACTTATTTTATGCTTGTTTGTTTGCGATAGAGTATCCGGATTGCGTCGCTTGCTACTTCGAATCCCTAGGTTTCACGGATCATCAGCAAGGCAAGTAACACTTTGATCATACTTCCTATTACCCAGTTTTTATTGCATTAGATCAATCCTCACACATTGCATATTTAGGATCTAATTAAATTGTGGGTTTTGGGAAGTAGATGAGGTAGTATCTATTACCTGTTTTATTATCAAACCTTTGGGGGTTACTTCTACATTGCTTATCGCTATGCTATGCTAGTAGACGTGGATTGGTTGAGTGTATCCATGATAGATGTGAGATTGTTAAATTAATGGTTTATCTAAGGTGGCAACTTAAACACACATCTGGGTGGATTAAGGCACCTGGGTATTCCAGCGATTGCCTGTTTTTCTTTTGGACGGCCACCCAGGCTCAAAGGGATCATGAGATTATTCATACTAGAAACTTCCGTGTGCAGCCACAAGCTACTATGGGCTCTAGCATAGTTGACTAAGTCATGCGAACTCTTACAGTGGTAGACTAGCAGATGTAGGTTGGTACGGTCTACCCGATCGTAAGGTGCTAGCGCTTCTGAAAGACTATGTCTCGGCCATCCGTTTCTCAAACACCATGTAGTGCGAGAATCCCAACGGAGGAGATCGAGTCTTGTGGGGAAAAGTGTGCAAACCTCTGTAGAGTGTATAAACTAATCATGGTTAGTCGTGTCCCCGCTTATGGACATCTTGAGTATCTAGTACTTGGATTATCATGTGAATCTCATCATGTTACTCTAATTAATTTTGTTGGGTTAATGTTGATGCTTAATTGAGATTGAGAGGGTGTCTACACTCTCAATGTTTAACAACTACCATGATAGTTAAATAAAATTTATTCCTTTGCAGTAGGGAAAAATTGGCTTTACGCAAAACTGTAACCATAGAGCTTTCCACCAGCCAAATATGCATGTAGTATAGCTTTATTCTTCCATTATTCTCTATGTGTTACTTTGCCAGCATATTCCATGTGCTGACCCATTTTCGGGCTGCAACGTTCATGTTGTAGACTTTTCAGACGACGAGTAAGGAGACTTTTAGGTCGTGGTTCTATACTCAGTGATGCCGTTGGAGTTGATGGACTCACTTATCTTCCAAGCCTTCCGCTGTTATCGTTATTAGATGGCCTTAAGCCATATTTATTTTAATAAGTTCTCTTTTGAGACACTCGATGTAATAAGTGTGTGATTGCTACTCTGTTCTAAATCCTTCAAGTACTGTGTGGTGTCAGCATTACTGATCCAGGGATGACACCGGTGCATAGAGATTAGACTGGTTGAGGTCTGGTCGCTACACAAGTCCTTAAAGACTTTTTCCGCTTTGGGCGAGGAGTCGGCCTTGTCCGGCTTAGGCGTGTATAGCGCCCCAAATTCGGCCCTCCGAATACCAGGGGCTTCGCCAAAATTTAAAATCATAGACTTCTATGGCTAAGTGAGAGTGATAAAGCATTATAGTCCGATTGCCTGGTTCGTTGCGCTAAACACCTCCCTTGAAGGACCCAAAATTGGGGTAAAGAGTGTTCAGGTTTATCCCGAACACCCCAGTACTAGTTACATGGGGATAGAAGCCAATGACTGGCCAACTCTCAGATTTTATAAACGGCCGCACAGAAGGTAATATTTTAAATTAATAAAGCGTCGCATGGCGCAAATGAACTCGTTTCATATTACAGGATCACATGAGCATGTTCATTCAAAAATTACATCCTTGGCACACTCATCTGCCACTAGGCGGGAACCCTTCAGGACACTCTCGTAATAATTCTTGGGGCAGCGATGCTCCTTGCCCTCCGGCGGACCCTCCTTCACCAGCTTCACGGCGTCCAGCTTTGCCCAGTGCACCTTCGCCCGGGCAAAAGCCCTGCATGCAACCTCGATGCAGACGGACCGCTTGATGACTTCAAGCCGTGGGCAGGCTTCCAGAAGCCGCCTCACCAGACTGAAGTAGCTGCCGGACAGGGGCTCGCGAGGCCACATCCGGACTATAAGGCCCCTCATGGCCTGTTCGGCCGCCTTGTGAATCTCGACCAACTGCTTCAGCTGGTCGCTCAAGGGCACGGGGTGTTCGGTCCCAGTATACTGAGACCAGAACAACTTCTCCGTCGAGCTCCCGTCCTCAGCCCGGTAAAACTCCGCGGCATCCAGTACACTTCGGGGAAGATCTGCAAACGCTCCTGGAGAGCTCCGAACCCGGGTAAGAAAAAGGAAAGTCTCCTTCACGTGCTTGCTTTGCATAATGAATGCCTTACCCGCTGCTATCTTCTTCACCGCGTCAATCTCCTGGAGGGCCTTGTGGGCTTCAGCCTTGGTGCTCCGGACACTTTCAAGCGCCTGCGCGAGCTCGGACTCTCGTGTCTTAGAGTCAAGCTCCAAGGACTCGTGCTTTTTGGCGAGAGCCTCGAGCTCTTGCTGCACCTCGCCTACTCGGGCTTCTTGCTTTTCCCATTCAATGCGCTCCTTGGCCGCTTTGTCTTCGGCCTCGGACAACGCCTTCCTCAGGGTCGCCACTTCGGTCGTGGCCCCTGGCAAACCCATGATGATCCTATTACTTTACAACTAAATTTCTTTTTAACTATATAGACATGGGTATTTCTTATCTTTGCTCTCTTCAAGCTGCCTCTTGGTAAGGCCGAGCTCGTCCTCGGACCACTTCAGGTCCTGCTTCAGCGCAGAGACCTCCGCCGTAGGTGTGGCAACGGCCAGCAATGAAGCCTACACATACACATAGACATACTCTAATTAGACTCCTGAGCTATCATTTGATCCTCTATTAGGCTTTTATTCACGAATGCCGAACAGAGCATCAGGGGCTACTATCTATGCGGTAATATTTTCTTATATTTTGATTGCTTATCTCAAAGCCTGTTAGGATGCTGGCGCAAGCTTCGGTCAGTCCGTTTTTGGCGGACTGAACCTTCTCGACCACCTCACTCATGATAGTGCGGTGCTATTCATCGATGGAAGCGTTGCGAAGCGCTTCCAGCTAGTTGTCTAGTGCCTCTAGTTGGACAGAGGACACCGACACGGATGGTTGGCCCCCTTAATGGGGGACCGCCTGCTGGAGTCCGGAACCATCGAAGGTTCCGACGCAGTGTTCGGCTGAGGGCCGAACTCGGAGCCCATAGGAGCCTTGCTCCCTTGGTACCCAGGGTCCGGGAAGTCGTCTCGAGGCGCCCCTAGGACCACCTCCCCTTGGATCGGTGCCTTTTGAGACAACACCTCGGCGTTGTCTGTAGGGCGAGGGGTGGTAGCGGTCGGGAGAGAATCGCTGTTCATATCCGACGAGTCCAGAGAGCCGCTCGACTAGGATACGTCGAGACGAGCTCGGGACAGACTGCATAATCATGTTCGGCATGAGGAGAGGCAGTGTAATAAAACATACCATGAAGTACTATGGTGCCCGGACACTTACGATTTTGCCAGGGGCTTGACCGTGGGTAGCCACTCGTCGACACAGTCGGCGGCCGTCGTGGCGCAGTCTGGAGGGAGGGTCCTTCCCCTCTTGGACCCTTCGGCCTCCTCGGATGGGTCAACCTTCCTTTTCTTGTCTCCCCCGGCTGGGGGGGGGGGAGAACTTTCCTCTTCCTCCTCCTCGTCTTCGTGGAAGGAGTGCGCGTCGAAGTCATCGAACGATGAGTCCGATACAACCTTGCGCTGGAGACCCTTTCGGGTCCCCGCAGCCTTCTTCTTGGTCTTCTTCACTGGCACCTTGCAGGATCTTCGGGCAGGGGGGCTGGGCAATCAAGCTGCTCCGCTGTCTTTATCCAGTCATGTCAATGGCATAGAAGCTTAGATCCTGCATATGACTAAACCAGGGCAAATAAATACCCTGAGATATATAAAAACTTATCGTATTGGCGCAGCGTTTTGCGCTGAGTCCGTGGTCCTCGGTGAGGGAAGGAGGAATCTCGGCGCCCTTGAACAGCACCCTCCAGATGTCCTCGTGCGTTGTGTCATAGAGCTCTCGCAGCGTCTGGTGCTTGGCCAAGTCGAACTCCCACAAATCGAATGCCCGTCGTTGACACGGGAGGATTCGGCGGAAGAGCATGACCTGGACCATGTTGACGAGCTTGATTTTCTTGCCCGTCATGTTCCGGATATAGGTCTGGAGTCCGGTCAACTCTACCGAAGAACCCCAGGACAGGCCATTCTCTTTCCAGGAGGTGAGCCGCGTGGGGATTCCGGATCGAAATTTGGGGGCCGCCACCCAGTTGGAGTCGCGCGGCTCGGTGATGTAGAACCACCCTGATTGCCACCCCTTTATGGTATCCACATAGGTGCCCTCGAGCCAGGTGACATTAGGCATCTTGCCCACCATGGCGCCTCCGCACTCTGCTTGCTGGCCACCCACCACCTTCGGTTTAACATTGAAGGTTTTCAGCCATAGGCCGAAGTGGGGCCTGATGCGGAGGAAGGCCTCACACACGACGATAAACGTCGAGATGTTGAGGATGAAATTGTTGGGGAACGTAGCATAAATTCAAAATTTTCCTACGTGTCACCAAGATCTATCTATGGAGTCATCTAGCAACAAGGGAGGAGTGGATCTACATACCCGTGTAGATCGCGCGCGGAAGCGTTCAAGAGAACGGGGTTGATGGAGTCGTACTCGTCGTGATCCAAATCACCGATGATCCTAGCGCCAAACGGACGGCACCTCCGCGTTCAACACACGTACGGAGCAGCGACGTCTCCTCCTTCTTGATCCAGCAAGGGGGAAGGAGAGGTTGATGGAGATCCAGCAGCACGACGGCGTGGTGGTGGAAGTAGCGGGATTCCAACAGGGCTTCGCCAAGCGCTGCGGGAGGAGGGAGATGTGTCATGGGAGGGAGAGGGAGGCGCCAGGGCTTAGGTTGGGCTGCCCTCCCTTCCCCCCACTATATATAGGGCCAAGGGAGAGGGGGAGGCGCAGCCTTGGCCCTTCCTCCAAGGAAGGGTGCGGCCAGGGAGGAGTCCCTCCTCCCCAAGGCACCTTGGAGGTGCCTTCCCCCTTTAGGACTCTTCCTTTCCCTCTTCTCTTGGCGCATGGGCCTCTTGGGGCTGGTGCCCTTGGCCCATATAGGCCAAGGCGCACCCCCTACAGCCCATGTGGCCCCCCGGGGCAGGTGGCCCCACCCGGTGGACCCCCGGGACCCTTCCGGTGGTCCCGGTACAATACCGGTGACCCCGAAACTTGTCCCGATGGCCGAAATAGCACTTCCTATATATAATTCTTTACCTCCGGACCATTCCGGAACTCCTCGTGACGTCCGGGATCTCATCCGGGACTCCGAACAACTTTCGGGTTACCGCATACTAATATCTCTATAACCCTAGCGTCACTGAACCTTAAGTGTGTAGACCCTACGGGTTCGGGAGACATGCAGACATGACCGAGATGACTCTCCGGTCAATAACCAACAGCGGGATCTGGATACCCATGTTGGCTCCCACATTTACACGATGATCTCATCGGATGAACCATGATGTCATGGACTTAATCAATCCTGTATACAATTCCCTTTGTCTAGCGGTACGATACTTGCCCGAGATTCGATCGTCGGTATCCCGATACCTTGTTCAATCTCGTTACCGGCAAGTCTCTTTACTCGTTCCGTAACACATCATCCCGTGATCAACTCCTTGATCACATTGTGCACATTATGATGATGTCCTACCGAGTGGGCCCAGAGATACCTCTCCATTTACACGGAGTGACAAATCCCAGTCTCGATTCGTGCCAACCCAACAGACACTTTCGGAGATACCCTGTAGTGTACCTTTATAGCCACCCAGTTACGTTGTGACGTTTGGTACACCCAAAGCACTCCTACGGTATCCGGGGAGTTGCACAATCTCATGGTCTAAGGAAATGATACTTGACATTAGAAAAGCTTTAGCATACGAACTACATGATCTTGTGCTAGGCTTAGGATTGGGTCTTGTCCATCACATCATTCTCCTAATGATGTGATCCCGTTATCAATGACATCCAATGTCCATGGTCAGGAAACCGTAACCATCTATTGATCAACGAGCTAGTCAACTAGAGGCTTACTAGGGACATGGTGTTGTCTATGTATCCACACATGTATCTGAGTTTCCTATCAATACAATTATAGCATGGATAATAAACGATTATCACAAACAAGGAAATATAATAATAATCAATTTATTATTGCCTCTAGGGCATATTTCCAACAGTCTCCCACTTGCACTAGAGTCAATAATCTAGTTCACATCGTCATGTGATTAACACTCACAGGTCACATCGCCATGTGACCAACATCCAAAGAGTTTACTAGTGTCACTAAACTAGTTCACATCATCATGTGATTAAGACTCAATGAGTTCTGGGTTTGATCATGTTTTGCTTGTGAGAGAGGTTTTAGTCAACGGGTCTGCAACATTCAGATCCGTATGTACTTCGCAAATTTCTTATGTCATCTTGTAGATGCAACTACTACGCTACATTTGGAGCTATTCCAAATAAATGTTCTACTATACGAATCCATCTTACTGCTCAGAATAATCTGGATTAGTGTCAAAGTTTTCATCGGCGTAACCCTTTACGACGAACTCTTTTACCACCTCCATAATCGAGAAAATTCCTTAGTCCACTAGTTACTAAGGATAACTTTGACCGCTGTCCTGTGATCCATTCTTAGATCACTCTTGTACCCCTTGACTGACTCATGGCAAGGCACCTTTCAGGTGCGGTACTCAGCATAGCATACTGTAGAGCCTATGTCTTAAGCATAGGGGACGACCTTCGTCCTTTCTCTCTATTCTGCCATGGTCGAGCTTTAAGTCTTAACTTCATACCTTACAACTCAGGCAAGAACTCCTTCTTTGACTGATCCATCTTGAACACCTTCAAGATCATGTCAAGGTATGTGCTCATTTGAAAGTACCATTAAGCGTTTTGATCCATCCTTATAGATCTTGATGCTCAATGTTCAAGTAGCTTAATCCAGGCTTTCCATTGAAAAACACTTTCCAAATAACCCTATATGCTTTTCAGAAATTCTACGTCATTTCTGATCAACAATATGTCAACAACATATATTCATCAGAAATTCTATAGTGCTCCCACTCACTTCTTTGGAAATACAAGTTTCTCATAAACTTTGTATACACCCAAAATCTTTGATCATCTCATCAAAGCGTACATTCCAACTCCGAGATGCTTACTCCAGTCCTTAGAAGGATTGCTGGAGCTTTGCATACTTATTAGCATCTTTCAGGATTGACAAAACCTTCCGGTTGTATCACATACAACCTTTCCTCAAGAAAATCGTCGAGGAAACAATGTTTTGACATCCTATCTGCAAGATTTCATAAATAATGCAGTAATCGCTAATATAATTCCAACAGACTTTTAGCATCGCTACGAGTGAGAAAGTCTCATTGTAGTCAACTCCTTGAACTTGTCGAAAAACATCTTAACGACAAGTCGAGCTTTCTTAATGGTGATACTTACCATCATTGTCCGTCTTCCTTTTAAAATCCATATGTACCTAACAGCCTTACGACCATCAAGTAGTTCTTCCAAAGTCTACACTTTGTTTTCATACATGGATCCTATCTCAGATTTTATGGCCTCGAGCCATTTATCGGAATCCGGGCCCACCATCGCTTCTCCATAGCTCGTAGGTTCATTGTTGTCTAGCAACATGACTTCCAAGACAGGATTACGTACCACTCTGAAGTAGTACGCATCCTTGTCATCCTACGAGCTTTGGTAGTGACTTGATCTGAAGTTTCATGATCACTATCATAAGCTTCCACTTCAATTGGTGTAGGTGCCACAGGAACAACTCCCTGTGCCCTGTCACACACTAGTTGAAGAGACGGTTCAATAACCTCATCAAGTCTCCACCATCCTCCCACTCAATTCTTTCGAGAGAAACTTTTCCTCGAGAAAGGACCCGATTCTAGAAACAATCCCTTATTGCTTTCGGATCTGAGACAGGAGGTATACCCAACTGTTTTGGGTGTCCTATGAAGATGCATTTATCCGCTTTGGGTTCGAGCTTATCAGCCTGAAACTTTTTCACATAAGCGTTGCAGCCCCAAACTGTTAAGAAATGACAGCTTAGGTTTCTCTAAACCATAGTTCATATGGTGTCATCTCATCAGAATTACGTGGTGCCCTATTTAAAGTGAATGTGGTTGTCTCTAATGCCTAACCCATAAACTATCATGGTAATTCGATAAGAGACATCATGGTATGCATCATATCCGATAGGGTGCAGTTATGATGTACGGACACACCATCACACTACGGTGTTCCAGGCTGTATTAGTTGTGAAACAATTTCCACAATGTCTTAATTCTGTGCCAAACTCGTAATTCAGATATTCATCTCTATGATCATATCATAGATATTTTATCCTCTTGTCACGACGATCTTTCAACTTCACCCTGAAATTACTTGAACCTTTCAATAATTCAGACTCGTGATTCATCAAGTAAATATACTCAACATCTACTCAAATCATCTGTGAAGTAAGAACATAACGATATCCACTACATGCCTCAGCACTCATTGGACTGCACACATCAAAATGTATTACTTCCAACAAGTTGCTTTCTAGTTCCATTTTACTGAAAACGAGGCTTTCAGTCATCTTGCCCATGTGGTATGATTTGCATGTCTCAAGTGATTCAAAATCAAGTGAGTCCAAACGCTCCATTTGCATGGAGTTTCTTCATGCATATACACCAATAGACATGGTTCGCATGCCTCAAACTTTTCAAAAACGAGTGAGCCCAAAGATCCATCAACATGGAGCTTCTTCATGCGTTTTATACCAATATGACTTACGTGGCAGTGCCACAAGTAGGTGGTACTATCATTACTATCTTATATCTTTTGGCATGAACATGTGTATCACTATGATCGAGATTCAATGAACCATTCATTTTAGGTGCAAGACCATTGAAGGTATTATTCAAATAAACAGAGTAACCATTATTCTCCTTAAATGAATAACCATATTGCGATAGACATAATCCAGTCATGTCTATGCTCAACGCAAACACCAAACTCGATGGTAGAGGGAGCGTACGATATTTGATCAACCTTGGAAATACTTCCAACACATATCGTCATCTCACCTTTAGCTAGTCTCCGTTTATTCTGTAGCTTTTATTTCGAGATACTAACACTTAGCAACCGAACCGGTATCTAATACCCTGGTGCTACTAGGAGTACTAGTAAAGTACACATTAACATAATGTATATCCAATATACTTCTATCGACCTTGCCAGCCTTCTCATCTACCAAGTATCTATGGTAATTCTGCTCCAGTGGCAGTTCCCCTTATTACAGAAGCACTCAGTCTCGGGTTTGGGTTCAACCTTGGGTTTCTTCACTAGAGCAGCAGCTGAATTGCCGTTTCATGAAGTATCCCTTTGTTCCCTTGCCCTTCTTGAAACTACTGGTTTCACCAACCATCAACAATTGATGCTCCTTCTTGATTTCTACTTTCGCGGTGTCAAACATCGCGAATATCTCAAGGATCATCATATATGTCCCTGATATATCATAGTTCATCACGAAGCTCTAGCAGCTTGGTGGTAATGACTTCGGAGAACCATCACTTTTTCATCTGGAAGATCAACTCCCACTTGATTCAAGCAATTGTTGTACTTAGACAATCTGAGCACAAGCACAACAATTGAGCTTTTCTCCTGAGTTTGTAGGCTAAGAAAATCATCGGAGGTCTTATACCTCTTGATGTGGGCACGAGCCTGAAATCCCAATTTCAGCCCTCGAAACATCTCATATGTTTCGCGACGTTTCAAAACGTCTTCGGCGCCTCAACTCTAAACCGTTTAACTAAACTATCACGTAGTTATCAAAATGTGTATGTCAGATGTTCGCAACATCCACAGACAATGTTCGAGGTTCAGCACACTGAGCGGTGCATTAAGGACATAAGCCTTCTATGAAGCAATGAGGACAATCCTCAGTTTACGGACCTAGTCCGCATAATTGCTACTATCAACTTTCAACTAAATTTTCTCTAGGAACATATCTAAACAGTAGAACTGAAGCGCGAGCTACGACATAATTTGCGAAGACCTTTTGACTATGTTCAGGATAATTAAGTTCATCTTATGAACTCCCACTCAGATAGACATCCCTCTAGTCATCTAAGTGATTACATGATCCGAGTCAACTAGGCCGTGTCCGATCATCACATGAGACGGACTAGTCATCATCGGTGAACATCTTCATGTTGATCGTATCTTCTACACGACTCATGCTCGACCTTTCGGTCTCTTGTGTTCCGAGGCCATGTCTGTACATGCTAGGCTCGTCAAGTCAACCTAAGTGTTTCGCGTGTGTAAATCTGTCTTACACCCGTTGTATGTGAACGTTAGAATCTATCACACCCGATCATCACGTGGTGCTTCGAAACAACGAACTGTCGCAACGGTGCACAGTTAGGGGGAACACTTTCTTGAAATTATTATGAGGGATCATCTTATTTACTACCGTCGTTCTAAGTAAACAAGATGCATAAACATGATAAACATCACATGCAATCAAATAGTGACATGATATGGCCATCATCACTTTGCTCCTCTTGATCTCCATCTTCGGGGCTCCATGATCATCATCATCACCGGCATGACACCATGATCTCCATCATCATGATCTCCATCATCGTGTCTTTTTGAAGTTGTCACGTCATCTATTACTTCTACTACTATGGCTAACGCTTTAGCAATAAAGTAAAGTAATTACATGACGTTTATGTTGACACGCAGGTCATAAATAAATTAAGACAACTCCTATGGCTCCTGCCGGTTGTCATACTCATCGACATGCAAGTCGTGATTCCTATTACAAGAACATGATCAATCTCATACATCACATATATCATTCATCACATCCTTTTGGCCATATCACATCACATAGCATACCCTGCAAAAACAAGTTAGACGTCCTCTAATTGTTGTTTGCATGTTTTACATGGCTGCTATGGGTTTCTAGCAAGAACGTTTCTTACCTACGCAAAAACCACAACGTGATATGCCAATTGCTATTTACCCTTCATAAGGACCCTTTTCATCGAATCCGATCCGACTAAAGTGGGAGAGACAGACACCCGCTAGCCACCTTATGCAACTAGTGCATGTCACTCGGTGGAACCAGTCTCACGTAAGAGTACGTGTAAGGTCGGTCCGGGCCGCTTCATCCCACAATGCCACCGAATCAAGATTGGACTAGTAACGGTAAGCATATTGAACAAAATCAACGCCCACAACTACTTTGTGTTCTACTCGTGCATAGAAACTACACATAGACCTAGCTCATGATGCCACTGTTGGGGAACATAGCATAAATTCAAAATTTTCCTACGTGTCACCAAGATCTATCTATGGAGTCATCTAGCAACGAGGGAGGAGTGGATCTACATACCCTTGTAGATCGCGCGCAGAAGCGTTCAAGAGAACGGGGTTGATGGAGTCGTACTCGTCGTGATCCAAATCACCGATAATCCTAGCGCCGAACGGACGACACCTCCGCGTTCAACACACGTACGGAGCAGCAACGTCTCCTCCTTCTTGATCCAGCAAGGGGGAAGGAGAGGTTGATGGAGATCCAGCAGCACGACGGCGTGGTGGTGGAAGTAGCGGGATTCCAACAGGGCTTCGCCAAGCGCTGCGGGAGGAGGGAGATGTGTCATGGGAGGGAGAGGGATGCGCCAGGGCTTAGGTTGGGCTGCCTTCCCTTCCCCCCACTATATATAGGGCCAAGGGAGAGGGGGGAGGCACAGCCTTGGCCCTTCCTCCAAGGAAGGGTGCGGCCAGGGAGGAGTCCCTCCTCCCCAAGGCACCTTGGAGGTGCCTTCCCCCTTTAGGACTCTTCCTTTCCCTCTTCTCTTGGCGCATGGGCCTCTTGGGGCTGGTGCCCTTGGCCCATATAGGCCAAGGCGCACCCCCTACAGCCCATGTGGCCCCCCGGGGCAGGTGGCCCCACCCGGTGGACCCCCGGGACCCTTCCGGTGGTCCCGGTACAATACCGGTGACCCCGAAACTTGTCCCGATGGCCGAAATAGCACTTCCTATATATAATTCTTTACCTCCGGACCATTCCGGAACTCCTCATGACGTCCGGGATCTCATCCGGGACTCCGAACAACTTTCGGGTTACCGCATATTAATATCTCTATAACCCTAGCGTCACTGAACCTTAAGTGTGTAGACCCTACGGGTTCGGGAGACATGCAGACATGACCGAGATGACTCTCCGGTCAATAACCAACAGCGGGATCTGGATACCCATGTCGGCTCCCACATTTCCACGATGATCTCATCGGATGAACCACGATGTCATGGACTTAATCAATCCCGTATACAATTCCCTTTGTCTAGCGGTACGATACTTGCCCGAGATTCGATCGTCGGTATCCCGATACCTTGTTCAATCTTGTTACCGGCAAGTCTCTTTTACTCGTTCCGTAACACATCATCCCGTGATCAACTCCTTGATCACATTGTGCACATTATGATGATGTCCTACCGAGTGGGCCCAGAGATACCTCTCCATTTACACGGAGTGACAAATCCCAGTCTCGATTCGTGCCAACCCAACAGACACTTTCGGAGATACCCGTAGTGCACCTTTATAGTCACCCAGTTATGTTGTGACGTTTGGTACACCCAAAGCACTCCTACGGTATCCGGGAGTTGCACAATCTCATGGTCTAAGGAAATGATACTTGACATTAGAAAAGCTTTAGCATACGAACTACATGATCTTGTGCTAGGCTTAGGATTGGGTCTTGTCCATCACATCATTCTCCTAATGATGTGATCCCGTTATCAATGACATCCAATGTCCATGGTCAGGAAACCGTAACCATCTATTGATCAACGAGCTAGTCAACTAGAGGCTTACTAGGGACATGGTGTTGTCTATGTATCCACACATGTATCTGAGTTTCCTATCAATACAATTCTAGCATGGATAATAAACGATTATCATGAACAAGGAAATATAATAATAATCAATTTATTATTGCCTCTAGGGCATATTTCCAACAGTCTCCCACTTGCACTAGAGTCAATAATCTAGTTCACATCGCTATGTGATTAACACTCATAGGTCACATCGCCATGTGACCAACATCCAAAGAGTTTACTAGTTCACATAATCATGTGATTAAGACTCAATGAGTTCTGGGGTTTGATCATGTTTTTCTTGTGAGAGAGGTTTTAGTCAACGGGTCTGAAACATTCAGATCAGTAAGTACTTCGCAAATTTCTACGTCATCTTGTAGATGCAACTACTACGCTACATTTGGAGCCATTCCAAATAACTGTTCTACTATACGAATCCAGTTTACTACTCAGAATAATCTGGATTAGTGTCAAAGTTTGCATCGGCGTAACCCTTTACGAGAACTCTTTTACCACCTCCATAATCGAGAAAATTCCTTAGTCCACTAGTTACTAAGGATAACTTTGACCGCTGTCCTGTGATCCATTCTTGGATCACTCTTGTACCCCTTGACTGACTCATGGCAAGGCACACTTTCAGGTGCGGTACACAGCATAGCATACTGTAGAGCCTATGTCTTAAGCATAGGGGACGACCTTCGTCCTTTCTCTCTATTCTGCCGTGGTCGAGCTTTAAGTCTTACTTCATACCTTACAACTCAGGCAAGAACTCCTTCTTTGACTGATCCATCTTGAACACCTTCAAGATCATGTCAAGGTATGTGCTCATTTGAAAGTACCATTAAGCGTTTTGATCTATCCTTATAGATCTTGATGCTCAATGTTCAAGTAGCTTAATCCAGGCTTTCCATTGAAAAACACTTTCCAAATAACCCTATATGCTTTCCAGAAATTCTACGTCATTTCTGATCAACAATATGTCAACAACATATATTTATCAGAAATTCTATAGTGCTCCCACTCACTTCTTTGGAAATACAAGTTTCTCATAAACTTTGTATACACCCAAAATCTTTGATCATCTCATCAAAGCATACATTCCAACTCCGAGATGCTTACTCCAGTCCTTAGAAGGATTGCTGGAGCTTTGCATACTTATTCGCATTTTTCCAGGATTGACAAAACCTTCTGGTTGTATCTTACACAACCTTTCCTTAAGAAAATCGTCGAGGAAACAATGTTTTGACATCCTATCTGCATGATTTCATAAATAATGCGGTAACTGCTAACATAATTCCAACAGACTTTTAGCATCGCTACGTGTGAGAAAGTCTCATCGTAGTCAACTCCTTGAACTTGTCGACAACATCTTAACGACAAGTCGAGCTTTCTCAATGGTGACACTTACCATCATTGTCTGTCTTCCTTTTAAAATCCATATGTACCTAACAGCCTTACGACCATCAAGTAGTCTTCCAAAGTCTACACTTTGTTTTCATACATGGATCCTATCTCGGATTTTATGGCCTCGAGCCATTTATCGGAATCCGGGCCCACCATCGCTTCTCCATAGCTCGTAGGTTCATTGTTGTCTAGCAACATGACTTCCAAGACAGGATTACGTACCACTCTGAAGTAGTACGCATCCTTGTCATCCCACGAGGTTTGGTAGTGACTTGATCTGAAGTTTCATGATCACTATCATAAGCTTCCACTTCAATTGGTGTAGGTGCCACAGGAACCAACTCCCTGTGCCCTGTCACACACTAGTTGAAGAGACGGTTCAATAACCTCATCAAGTCTCCACCATCCTCCCACTCAATTCTTTTGAGAGAAACTTTTCCTCGAGAAAGGACCCGATTCTAGAAACAATCCCTTATTGCTTTCGGATCTGAGACAGGAGGTATACCCAACTGTTTTGGGTGTCCTATGAAGATGCATTTATCCGCTTTGGGTTCGAGCTTATCAGCCTGAAACTTTTTCACATAAGCGTCGCAGCCCCAAACTTTTAAGAAATGACAGCTTAGGTTTCTCTAAACCATAGTTCATACGGTGTCATCTCATCAGAATTACGTGGTGCCCTATTTAAAGTGAATGTGGTTGTCTCTAATGCCTAACCCATAAACTATCATGGTAATTCGATAAGAGACATCATGGTATGCATCATATACGATAGGGTGCAGTTATGATGTACGGACACACCATCACACTACGGTGTTCCAGGCTGTATTAGTTGTGAAACAATTTCCACAATGTGTTAATTCTGTGCCAAACTCGTAATTCATATATTCATCTCTATGATCATATCATAGATATTTTATCCTCTTGTCACGACGATCTTTCAACTCCACATTAGACCCCTCATGTTCATCAATGCAATCTGTCAAATAAGGATTATTAATGATGTTAGTTTTGATGTTGGGGGTTACCTTGTTAGTAGCTTTAGCCATGGGCACTTGGCGGTGATGTTCTCATTGGGTGAGTCGAAGAGAGACACCCATGGAGTTGTCGCCATGGCAACGGAGGCCATGGCAACTGACTCACCGTCTTCATCATCATCAACATCCTCATTGTACTCTTCTTGTGCCACCAACCCCTTGGGAGGAGTCTTCTTGGTGAAGTTTCTGTTTTTGGGGAAGGACTTGGCCTTTTCTTTTCGGATAAGCTTGCCACCATTGTCTTCCCTCTTCTCATAAGGGCATTCCACAACAAAGTGGCTCACATTTCCACAATTATAGCAAGTCCTCACTCGTTGCTTGACCTTCGCACCACTTGAGGTGTTCTTGTTGAAGTTGGGCCTTGTGTTCTTCTTACTCCAAAATTTCCTTGAAGCAAGAGCCATGTGTTCATGATAAGAATACTTTGTGTCTTCGGGATTGCTCTCCTCTTCTTCCTCTTTGTCCTCTTCTTCCACACTAACCTTGGCCTTCAAGGCAAGGTTGGGCTTCTTTGCTCTTTGAGAACGTAGCACCGCATTGTCGGCGGTCTTGTCCAATATACTCATAGCCACAAACTCATCCAACACTTCACTTGAGGACAGGGTGTGGAAATCCGTCCTTTGACGAATGACGGAGGACATGGCCTTGTGGTAAGGCATCATGACCTTGAGGAATTTGCGCTTTATCCAATTGTCATCCGTATCTTTGCTCCCATGGTCTCGGAGTGAGACCGCGAGTCCGATAAAGCTCACGAGGTTCTTCATCTTCTTTCATTGCAAACTCATCGGCTTCGTCTTGCACCACTTCATAGTTGGAGCGTTGAATGCTTGCGCTCCCCCTGTAGAGGGACACAACATGGCGCCAAGCATCCTTGGCCATGGTGAAGGGCCGGAGATGAGCAAGATCTTCGGGTGGAATTGCATCTTGGATGATGAAGAGAGCATTCTCATTGAATTGATTATCCACGGCTTCTCTAGGGGTGAAGTTGCTTCGGTCATGCGGATAAAAACCTTCTTCAATGATTCTTCAAAGATTAGTAGTAAGATGGTTTAAGTGATGCTTAAAGCGATAAACCCAAGAATCAAAGTCCTCATTTTTCACAATCTTAGGGGGAGGACCGACATGATTCAAATGAGTGGAAGGAATCGGTCCACCATAAGTAAGCGAAGGTTCCACATGGGCAAAGATGTCGTTGCCATATTTACCACTAGAAGAAGGAGCCTTTTCACTAGTAGCTTCCCCCTTGTCGGAGTTAGCATCTGTCACCTTGTTAGTGGGATCACCCACTTTCATCGGTGCGGTGGATAATTTAAGCCCTTCTAAGAATTTGTTAAACATGCTTTCAACCTCGGTCATCATGGAGGTTTTCAATGTGTCCAAAGCCACATTGAATTCCTCATGAGAGATCGCGGTTCCCCCATCGGCCGTAGACGAGAACGGATTCGCACCGGAGTGCTCCTCCCCACGGTCTACGGTGTCAACCATACTCTTCGGACGTCAAAGTCCTTAATAAAGAGATGAGGCTCTGATACCAATTGAAAGGATCAATATAGTTGACTAGATGGGGGGGGGGTGAATAGGCAACTAACAATTTTTAACTTCTCTTTACCAATTTAAACTTCCCATCAAAGTAGGTTGTCTAGATAAGCAACTAGGTGAACAACCTATATGATGCAACAACAACAAGCACACAAGCAAGCAAGGGATATAACATAAATAAGCTTCCACAAGTGAAGGCACGAGATAACGAAGAGTGGAGCCGGTGAAGACGAGGATGTGTTACCGAAGTTCCTTCCTTTTGAGGGGAAGTACGTCTCCGTTGGAGCGGTGTGGAGGCACAATGCTCCCCAAGAAGCCACTAGGGCCACCGTATTCTCCTCACGCCCTCACACAATGCGAGATGCCGTGATTCCACTATTGGTGCCCTTGGAGGCAGCGACCAAACCTTTACAAACAAGGTTGGGGCAATCTCCACAACTTAATTGGAGGTTCCCAACGACACCAAGAAGCTTCACCACAATGGAATATGGCTCCACGATGACCTGAACCGTCTAGGGTGCTCAAACACCCAAGAGTAACAATATCCGCAAGGGATTAGTGGGGGAATCAAATTTCTCTTGGTGGAAGTGTAGATCGGGGCCTTCTCAACTAATCCCTAAAGAATCAACAAGTTTGATTGGCTAGGGAGAGAGATCGGGCGAAAATGGAGCTTGGAGCAACAATGGAGCTTGGGGATAGAAGAGGTAGTCAACTCGGAGAAGAAGACTCCCCTTATATAGTGGAAGAACAAATCCAACCGTTATCCACCAACTCAGCCTGCGAAGCACGGTACTACCGCACCGAAGGCGCGGTACTACCGCTAGGGCACACAGTACTACCGCAAGTCATTGCGGTACTACCACCCATGCAACAGAATCCAAAGCAGCCCTGATGCGATGAAGCAGAGGGTGGTAGAACCGCTGGCGCGGTACTACCGCTCCCCCTTGCGGTACTACCGCAAGGCAAGGGTAGTCCATATTTGGGAAGGCATGGACATATCAAAATACATCCGTGGCAACTTCCGCTGAGTTGGGATCTGTGCAAAAATCTGACACGGTAGTACTGCATGCCTGGAGCGGTACTACCACGTAGGGCACAAATGTAGAAAATTACATCCACCCCTACTTCTTCTCATGTTGCTGTGCCAGGCCAGGGCTCACGGTACTACCGTACCCGTGGGGCGGTACTACCGCGTAGGGCGCGGATGTAAAAAATTACATCCGCCCCTACAACCGCTCGAGTGGCTGAGCCTGGCCAGAGGCCACGGTACTACCGCTCCCAAGGAGCGGTACTACCATGAGTACCTGCGATACTACCGCGCCTATGGCCAGTACTACCGCAAGGCCCCGTGGTACTACCGCTCTGAAGAGCAGTACTACCGCGTGCCCCAGAACAGCAACACTAGGAGTCCCTCATTTTGCAAAGACACAGAGAGACGGAGGATGCTCCAAAGAGCCAAAGGAAAGGTGGTGCAAAAAGGAGCAGACGTGTACGCGTTGATTCCACCCAAGCCTTTCCAACGCGGACCCCCTCTTAATAGTACTGCTTTCCTATGACTCAAGACCACCTAAAAGAAACATAGAGAAATGCTATCTTCGATAAGCTCTGAGGGGTACCAAATTGTCTTGTGCTTAGACACGGTATATCTAAAATGATCATTGCACACGATTAGTCTGCAAAAGCATTGTCATCAATCACCAAAACTACTAAGGGATAAATATGCTCTTACAATGGTGTTTCCATATCTCCCACATTACAAGAGTAAGGATAGCCCGGATGTCCTTCCTGCTGCGCCCAGATCCGGTCTTGCTCTCACACCATGCATGAAGCGCGTTGGTCGGTGATGGAATCCAGTCCCGCTTGCCCATGGCTTGGCATACGATCATCCAAATTTGTCGGGTGAATACACAGGTAAGAAGTAGATGGTTGATTGTTTCCTCTCCTTGGTCGCATAGAGGGCATGCCTCCTGGTGGTCGAATCCTCTACGAGATAGTCGATCGGACGTCCAACATCGGTTGCGTAGAGCAAGGCAAATGAAGAAACGACATTGCATGGGCGCCTTGGATTTCCACATAAATTCTGTAGTTGGCGCAACTTCCTGGCTCCAGAACTTAGCCGCGTAGGCAGACTTAGTCGAAAAGTAGTCGTTCGCCTCCCAAGCCCAGGAAACCGAGTCTTGTGTTCCCTCTCGAAGGGACTCTTCGTGAACTACAGCCCAGAGGCCCAAGTATTCTTGGAGGAGGGTCGGTGTGAGTTTAGGTCCAATATCATGTGCCCAGCTTCCCTCAGAGAGAGCCCGATGCACCGTTTGCGCTGCTCGAGTCTTGCTACGCACTTTCTTATAGATGTTTGGAGCAATTTCCTGGACTCTACGCTCGTGCAACCACCTATCCTCCCAGAAGAAAGTGTTCTTTCCATCTCCCACCGTAGCTACAGCCGCGGCCTGGAAAAGTTGCATCTATTCCTTCGGGACATTAATGTTAAACTCAGCCCAGGGTCTAATGTGGTCAGAGCGCTGCAACCACGGCCATTTTGCTTGCATTGTCGTGTTTAGCTAGGCCAAGTTGGGGACGCCGAGTCCACCCGCCCACACGAGTGCACAGACCAAATCCCAAGCTACCTTGCATTCGCCTCCATTTGCTCTATCCTTGGCACACCAAAGGAAGCCGTGGCAGATTTTGTTCATTGCAGAGATTGTCTTTTGCGGGATGTCAAGTGCCAGCATTGCGTGGAGCGGGATGGCACAGAGAACTGACTTGATTAGGAGGAGTCCGCTCTTGGGCATGGCATCAACTTTCCACCTTGGTAGGGCTACGGCCATCTGATCCACCAAGCCCGAGAGCTGGGTGGCCGACTGCTTGCGAATGGTGAGAGGTAATCTGAGGTATCTGCAAGGGAAGGCGCCGCTCGGGCAGCCAATTGTCGCTAGAACCCTCTCCCAAGTGTCAGCAGGGCATCGAATGGGGTAGGCTGCACTCTTGTGCATGTCTACCTACAGTCCGGAAGCCTAACCGAACAGCCACAAGAGTGAGGAACATGTTTGGATGTCTTGGATGTTGGGCTTGACAAAGATCATGACATCATCCACGAACATTGAGAGATGGTGTTCCATTCCTCTCCGTGCTAAAGGGGACATGACTCCTCTCGAGGTAGCAAGCTCGAACATCTGTTGCAGTGGCTCCATAATCAAAATGAAGAGCATCGGCGAAAGCAGGGCGCCCTGTCACAGTCCTTTGCAGTTGTATATTGGCCTTCCCGGAGTGCATTGACCATGATTCTAGTTGATGAGGTGTACAAGAGCCCACAGATCCACGCTGTCCACTTTGGCCCAAAGCCCATGGCATGTAGGACTTCGATGAGGAATGGCCAGTGAACAACGTCAAAAGCTTTGGAGATATCAAGCTTTATCATTGCTACTGGTTCTCTTAGAGCATGGAGGCGACGCGTCGTGCATTGCACAAGCATGAAACTATCATGTATAGACCGTCCTTTAACAAAAGAACTTTGGTGTTTGCCCACTAGGGATGGCAGGTACGGAGTTAGTCTGGTGGCCAAAGCTTTGCCAAAGATCTTGATCGCACCGTGCACCAGGCTCACTGGCTGGAAATCTCGGATATCCACCGCTCTGTTCTTCTTCGGGAGGAGAGTAACAATTGTTTTGTTGATCGAGGGCATCCCTCTCATGTCCCCATTGTAGAAATGTGCAAACGCATTCATGATGTCTCCCTTTATGATGCTCCAGCAGTGGGCAAAGAATCGGCCCGTGAATCCATCCGGCCCTGATGCTTTGTCTGGTGTCATTCCTTTGACGACTCTTTCTATCTCCTCTTTGGTGAATGGCTCTTCCAGGTAGCTCAGGTTGAGGGAGGGAAGGTGAAGCGTGTTGAGATCTAAAGTGTGAGCCTTGGATTGAATCTCCCCAAGTGCATGGGTGAAGTGGGCATCAACCTCATTCATGATCTCCTCCTGGCTGGTAGCAATGATGTCGCCCCTCCGTATAGTTGAGATGAAATTCTTTCTCTGTCGATGACGAGCATGCTGATGAAAAAAGAAAGTGCTGGTGTCTCCTTCTCAAAGGGTGAGCATTCTAGATTGCTGCCTTGCAATCGATCTCTCAAGGGATCAAAGGCCCAACAGCTTCTTCTTGAGGGTCTTGCACAGACTTGATTTGGTAGGTGAAAGGGTTTGCATGTCCATCGCCTTGTCAAGTCTGAATATAACTTCCATGGCAATGGCGATCTGAAGTTTAATGTTGCCGATCCGCTGATCACTCCATTGCTTGAGTTTCTTCGCTGTTGCGCACAACTTCATGTCAAACACCACAAAGGGATTGCCTCCTTGAGGTACTAAGGGCCATGCCATGGCCATCGTCTCTGAAAAACCGTCCAGTTTGGTCCAGAAAGCTTCAAACTTGAAGCGTCGTCCCACATGAAGATCGACATTCGCATCCAGCAAGAGGAGGCAGTGATCTGAGACCGAGGAGCCCAGAGCCGTGAGCTGACATGTCGGGTATAGCTCTTCCCAGCAAGTGATGCTGGAAACATGGTCAATTTTCTCAAGTGTTGCCTCAGCTCTCTCGTTTGACCATGTATACCACCGACCATTTAGGTAGATTTCCTTGAGCTCCAGCAAGTTTAGTTTCGATCTGAATCTAGCTATCATCCGCCGGTTGATCGGGTTGTTACTCTTGTCCTTCGGGTTGACAAGAAAATTGAAGTCACCAAGTGCCACCCATGGCCCGACATGCAGGTCCTGATGTCAACAAGCTCCTGAAGGAACTCCACTTTCTGGTGATCAAGTTGAGGTCCATAGACTCCCGTGAGCCACCATGCTCTCCCCTCTAATGGCTGGACAAGGGTTGTCAACATGTTTTCCGTGTAATGTGGTCGCGACAGGGAGACTGTTGCAGCGTCCCACGCTATCAGAACTCCACCACAAGTTCCCACCGAGGGCAAGAAGTAGTAAGATTCAAATTTATTGCCAAGGCATTGAGACACCACATTCGCCGTCACATTCTTCATCTTTGTTTCCTGTAGACAGACTATGCTAGGTTTAGCCGCATTGACCACTTGAAACATTGCTGTCCATTGTGCTGGCGTATTAAGTCCATGCACATTCCACGCTAGGATCTTAAATGGCATCTGATTCATATTAGGGGCCTACAAAGAGATCCACAACGTCCAGGTTTAGTTCCGGCCCGTCACCACCATGTCCTGCTCCAAGAGCGGGAGTGCCGAGGTATCCCAACCAACCAAAGCCAGGATAGCTTTGATGTGCCCCTCCGCTAGAGTACGCTCAAAAAGCTTGGCGTAGGCTTGTAGCGCCGAGTCGCTGATGATCTCTCCTTCATTGGCGATGCATAGTTTACGTATGAGGACCGCCTGTTGCTTAGTTGCCGTCGAACCATGGCCAACGCCCTTAGCTAGTCTGACACTCCTCCTTGGGTTGGACATAGGTGAACACTATCGATGAGGCCTACGTTTAGTTTGGGCAGCGACCCTGCTCAGAACGCTCGATAGGAGTGGGGAAAGCGCCTTCGTGAGCTCGCCACATAAAGTATCCATGGGATTACGGTGCTGCACCAGCGTACATGGGTTGCATGGGCTATATGGCGGCCTGCCATCCAGTGTAGGTCAAGTGCGAGGTTCTGCAGTCTCGGAGAGGCTCACGCAGATGGTGCTTCCCGGCTGCCTGTGGCCCCAATGATGGGGCCAGTCCCATCGTTGTCGCTAGCGGCGAGGATCCCGGAGAAAAAGCCACTTTGTTCGTCCTCGCCCACCGAGCCTTCTGATACCCTGTCCCTATCTGGGGAGCACGTGATCACTCTGCCCTTCCTGTCTCTCCGGTCGCCCACAGGTAGCATCAATATGAGATACGGGGAGCAGTGGCCCCACGCAGGGGAGGGGGGGTTGTATGCTCCACGCTATCCACATCTGCTAGGTTCGACACGGGCCCAGCGCTGTCGCAATGTGCTGGCCAGCCCGACCGCCGCAGCGCATGCTTCCACGCCCCAATTGGCAGCTTCTCCTTCCACCTACCCAGTGAAACAGCGCGGGGGGACGGGGGAGGCCTATGTGTCGCTCCCCTGGTGCATGACCTGTGGGAGGAGACCACGGGAGGGGTCGCCCTGCTTTGGGCCGTGGACGGGGCCAGTTGGCCAGTCAAAAGATGGTCTTGCGGGCCGGAAACCTGCTACCTCTCGCTTTGTTGATTATGCATAACTATGGCCCCGCAGCTGGACGTCAGCGGCAGCTGGGTGTCGACATGCTGACCCGCGACATCGGTTTGAATTCCGCGCTGCACCGCCAGCGGTGCCGAAGCCAAGGAGGACGCCGGCTAGCCGCCATCACCATCTCCCCCTCCACCGGCTACACGCCGTTGACCAGAGGAAGCATGCCCCGCAGCCGACCGACCATCATGAGAGCGGCGATCCTCCTCTGAAGGCGGCGATGGGGAGGCGGCGGAGGCGCCGGTGCGATGAAAGAATTCACCCGGACTGGCGGCGCAAGGCGTCGGATGTCTATGGGGTACCATAGGGCATCAGGAGCGCCCGCCTGCGACGAGGGCGGCACGGGGATGAAGAGAGCGCGGTGATGAGGAATGCTGTCCGGGTCACTTGTGTTGAGCCAAACTCTGAATGAACTCATGTCATGGCGCAACTCTGTGCGCTCCGCAATGTTGACGACGAACCCACAGCCACGGAGAACTACCTCCGCCGTCCGCCTTGTCCACGCGTGCGCTGGGGCACCAACGAGCTCCAGGGGGACAAGAGATGGAAGCGCAGCGCCGGTGGCTTGAGCCTGTCGCATCTGCAAGAGGCATAGCAGGGCACGCTCTACAGGTGAGGTGCCGGCTCCGTGAGATCAGCCGACCGCCCGTGGTGTTGCCGTATATGAAGTATGGAGATGTCGTGGGTGTAGAGTATGGCTGCCGAAGAAGCCAGGAAGGTCGACCGGAGGAGAAGGAGCATGGGGCTGCGGTGATCTGTTGTGGGGGTGGCACTAGGATCTGCGAGGGGAGAAGGAGGGGACATCTGGGAAGGTACAACATGAAGCATGGCATGACGGCTTCCAAGGTCGCCCAAGCCATGGAGCTCTCCAAGAAGCTTCTCTCTTTCGCCGACGCCATGGTCGTTCGCTAGGGCCGTGTGCTCTATGTCGGCTCCCTCAAGGTTTCCGCTCTATTTTATGCCCCCTCCCCTCTAGAGATTATATGTGTAGTTCATTTTGCTCTATTCTATTGTGCGGTAATCAATTTCTCGAAACTACTTGTTGTGTTGCTGAAACTGCAAGCCATTTTTTTTGTCCCCTGCGCCTTGCCCAAAATTGATTGTGGGCTGCGAATTATAGGAATTCAAGGGCCGCACATATGGGCTAAATCTTAGTGGGAATATGGTGCTCCCGGGGTTGATGGACTCCCATGTCCACCTGGTGGCCTGCAGGTAGTTCTGCACTTTTCTTTTCCTACAGGGCTTCATTGTTTCTACAAGTGCCTACTGACTGTTTGCTAAATTTTTAATTGACAGGAATAAACATATGTATTTGATGATCCTTTTGATGATCGTTCTCAGTTTGCTGAACTTATCCCTGAGAATTCTCCATTAGGAAAGCCACATGATGAGATAGGAGTTATGCCATTGTTCTTCATTTCAGTAAAATTTGAGTATGAATGCACATGTTTTAGTGTCATCCTTCACCATATAAAATGTGGTGATGTTCTCAGGGTCATCTTTTGCCTTCTCGATGTGAATATGTCATGGTCTTTTTCCTAAAATTACAGTTCCAATATTATTAGAGTCGTGTAAATTTAATCTCATAGAGTACTGCTTTGGGGACTTTTTAGAAGTAGTAACTATTTTGAAGTTGAACCCCCTTTTCAGGTCATTCTGTGCTATGAATGTTAGATGGATACCAGTATCTTGATTTCTTATTTTTTTTAATTTTCTTTTAAGACTTTAGAATGCTGCACGAGTTATTCAACTTTAACTTCACCTTATTTCCTTGGATTGTAGGTGTTGTCAAAAGGCAAACTATTTCTGATATAGGCAATGACGATGAAGTGCCAATATTAGGAAGAAAGCGACCTGTCCGAGAGAGGTTAGGAAATAATGTGTCTAATTCTGATTCGTATGGAAGTCAACAGAGTAATAAAAGGTATATATGTTTCATCTATATTACTCATGGAAAATTCTGGAGTGAAGTATGTACCATTTTCTTAAATATTGCATTAATGCATGGGTATAAACTGAACATTGTATATTGTAACCTATGGAGGAAAAAAAACACCAAATGCAAATAGATGAGAAATCTTACCTTATTCCTTTGGCAATTTTTGTAACAAATTACTCGTCCAGGTTATCTGTTTCAAGAATAGACATATGGGTAATTCAAGAACAAACATAGGTATGTTGAATGAGTTTTCCCATTGGGAAATTCAAAGGATGGAAGGGCCATATGCAAATGGCACCAAAGCAACTTTGAATGATTTTTTTGCAAATAGCATCTCACGTATGGTTAATTCATGCATTATTATTGTACCTCAATCTTTGTATCATCACGAACTTTTCTCTCAATCACCAAGCCAGTTGGATAGTGGTGATCACCTCACACTCCAGCTACCTATTAGCCTAAGGCAAAGACTCTAAAAGGTATGAAAATTTCCCCTTGTTTAATGTGCATTAATCTATTTCAGTTTGAACGTAGTTGTAACTTCAACATCAGGTGTCAACATTTATCACACTCACTCCGTGTAAGTAATGCATATCTAGATGATCGGCTGGAGTATGCATATCTCCCAAGTAAGTCCTCTTCAGACCCTTCTAAAGGAAATATGCCCTAGAGGCAATAATAAACTTGTTATTTATATATCCTTATATCATGATAAATGTTTATTATTCATGCTAGAATTGTATTAACCGGAAACTTAGTGCATGTGTGGATATATACATAGACAAACAGAGTGTCCCTAGTATGCCTCTACTTGACTAGCTCGTTAATCAAAGATGGTTAAGTTTCCTGATCATAGACATGTGTTGTCATTTGATGAACGGGATCACATCATTAGAGAATGATGTGATGGACAAGACCCATCCGTTAGCTTAGCATAATGATCATTTAGTTTTATTGCTATTGCTTTCTTCATGACTTATACATGTTCCTCTGACTATTAGATTATGCAACTCCCGAATTCCGGAGGAACACCTTGTGTGCTATCAAATGTCACAACATAACTGGGTGATTATAAAGATGCTCTACAGGTATAGATCGAGATTAGGATTTCTCACTCTGTGTTGAGCTGGCATAGATCGAGATTAGGATTTCTCACTCTGTGTATCAGAGAGGTATCTTTGGGCCCTCTCGGTAATGCACATCACTATAAGCCTTGCAAGCAATGTGACTAATGAGTTAGTTACGGGATGATGCATTACGGAACGAGTAAAGAGACTTGCCGGTAATGAGATTGAACTAGGTATGACGATACCGACGATCGAATCTCAGGCAAGTAACATACCGATGACTAAGGGAATGACATATGTTGTTATGAGGTTTGACCGATAAAGATCTTCGTAGAATATGTAGGAGCCAATATGAGTATCTAGGTTCCGCTATTGGTTATTGACCGGAGATGTGTCTCGGTCATGTCTACATAGTTCTCGAACCCATAGGGTCCGCACGCTTAACATTCGATGACGATTTGCATTATGAGTTATGTGATTTGATGACCGAAGTTTGTTCGGAGTCCCGGATGAGATCATGGACATGACAAGGAGTCTCGAAATGGTCGAGAGGTAAAGATTCATATATTGGAAGGTTGCATTTGGACATCAGAATAGTTTCGAGTAGTTCAGGCATTTTTCCGGAGTACTGGGAGGTTACCGGAACCCCCCGGGGAAGTTAATGGGCCTTAGTGGGCTTTAGTGGAGAGAGGGAAGAAGGTCCACGAGGTGGCGCCCGCCTCCCCCCTGCCCAAACCGAATTGGACAAGGGGTGGGGGTGCGGCCGCCTCCTTCCTTCTCCTTCTCCCCTCCTTCCTTTCCCTCCGGTGGAAGAAAGGAAAAGGGGGGCTGAATCCTACTTGGACTAGGAGTCCAAGTAGGACTCCCCCCTGGCGCGCCCCTCCTGGCTGACCTACTCTCTCCCTCCCTCCCTCCCTTCTATATACGTGGCCAGGGGGCACCCCAATAGCACAACAGACAATCTCTTAGCCGTGTGCGGTGCCCCCCTCCACAATTCAACACCTCGGTCATATCGTCGTAGTGCTTAGGTGAAGCCCTGCGCCAGTAACTTCATCATCACCATCGCCACGCCGTCGTGCTGACAGAACTCTCCCTCATCCACAACTGTGTCAAGAGCTCGAGGGACGTCATCGTGCTGAATGTGTGCTGAACACGGAGGTGCCATACGTTCGGTACTTGGATCGATTGGATCGTGAAGACGTTCGACTACATCAACCGCGTTACTAAACGCTTCCGCTTTCGGTCTACGAGGGTACGTGGACGCACTCTCCCCTCTTGTTGCTATGCATATCCTAGATAGATCTTGCGTGATCGTAGGATTTTTTTAAAATACCGCGTTCCCCCACAGTGGCATCCAAGCCAGGTTTATGCGTAGATGTTATATGCACGAGTAGAACACAAAGAGTTGTGGGCGATAATAGTCATGCTGCTTACAACCAACGTCTTACTTTGATTCGGCGGTATTGTTGGATGAAGCGCCCGGACCAACATTACATGACCGCATTCATGAGATTGGTTCTACCGACGTGCTTCGCACACAGGTGGCTGGCGGGTGTCTGTTTCTCCAACTTTACTTGAATCGAGTTTGATTACGACCGGTCCTTGTTGAAGGTTTAAACATCACACTTGACAAAAAATCGTTGTGGTTTTGATGCGTAGGTAAGAATGGTTCTTGCTAGAAGTCCGTAGCAGCCACGTAAAACTTGCAACAACAAAGTAGAGGACGTCTAACTTGTTTTTGCAGGGCATGTTGTGTTGTGATATGGTCAAGACGTGATGAGATATAAATTATTGTATGAGATGATCATGTTTTGTAAAAGTTATCGGCAACTGACAGGAGCCTTATGGTTGTCGCTATTGTATGAAATGCAATCACCATGTAATTGCTTTACTTTATCACTAAGCGGTAGCGATAGTCGTAGAAGCAATAGTTGGCGAGACGACAATGATGCAACGATGGAGATCAAGGTGTCAAGATGGTGACGATGGAGATCATGACGGTGCTTTGGAGGTGGATATCAAAGGCACAAGATGATGATGGCCATATCATGTCACATATTTTGATTGCATGTGATGTTTATCCTTTATGCATCTTATTTTTCTTAGTTCGGCGGTAGCATTATAAAATGTCCCCTCACTAAATTTCAAGGTATAAGTGTTCTCCCTGAGTATGCACCGTTGCTACAGTTCGTCGTGCCGAGACACCACGTGATGATCGGGTGTGATAAGCTCTACGTTCACATACAACCGGTGCAAGCCAGCTTTGCACGTGCAGAATACTCGGGTTAAACTTGACGAGCCTAGCATATGTAGATATGGCCTCGGAACACTGAGACCGAAAGGTCGAACATGAATCATATAGTAGATATGATCAACATATTGATGTTCACCATTGAAAACTACTGCATCTCACGTGATGATCGGACATGGTTTAGTTGATATAGATCACATGATCATTTAGATAACTAGAGGGATGTCTAAGTGGGAGTTCTTAAGTAATATGATTAATTGAACTTTAATTTATCATGAACTTAGTACCTGATAGTATTTGCATATCTATGTTGTTGTAGATCAATGGCCCGTGCTACCGTTCCCTTGAATTTTAATGTGTTCCTAGAGAAAGCTAAGTTGAAAGATGATGGTAACAACTACATGGACTGGGTCCGTAACTTAAGGATTATCCTCATTGCTGCACAGAAGAATTACGTCCTAGAAGCACCGGTAGGTGCAAGACCCGCTGCAGGAGCAACTCCGTACGTTATGAACGACTGGCAGAGCAAAGCTGATGACTACTCGATAGTTCAGTGTGCCATGCTTTACGGCTTAGAATCGGGACTTCAAAGATGTTTTGAACATCATGGAGCATATGGGATGTTCCAGGAGTTGAAGTTAATATTTCAAGCAAATGCCCGAGTTGAGAGATATGAAGTCTCCAACAAGTTCTATAGCTGCAAAATGGAGGAGAATAGTTCTATCGGCGAACACATACTCAGAATGTCTGGGTACCACAACCACTTGACTCAGCTGGGAGTTAATCTTCCTGATGATAATGTCATTGACAGAGTTCTTCAATCACTGCCACCAAGCTATAAAGGCTTCGTGATGAACTATAATATGCAAGGGATGGAAAATACAATTCCCGAGCTCTTCGCTCCTAAAGGCTGCAGAGGTAGAAATCAAGAAGGAGCATCAAGTGTTGATGGTTAACAAGACCACCAGTTTCAAGAAAAAGGGCAAAGGGAAGAAGGGGAACTTCAAGAAGAATGGCAAGCAAGTTGCTGCTCAAGTGAAGAAGCCCAAGTCTGGACCTAAGCCTAAGACTGAGTGCTTCTACTACAAAGGGACTGTCCACTAGAAGTGGAACTGCAAAGTGAAAGGTATATTTGATATACATGTTATTTATGTGTACCTTACTAATGCTCATAGTAGCGCCTAGGTATTTGATACTGGTTCTGTTGCTCATATTTGCAACTCGAAACAGGGGCTATGGATTAAATGAAGATTGGCTAAGGACGAGGTGACGATGCGTGTGGGAAATGGTTCCAAAGTCGATGTGATTGCCGTCAGCACGCTACCTCTACATCTACCATCGGGATTAGTTTTAGACCTAAATAATTGTTATTTGGTGCCAGCGTTGAGCATGAACATTATATCTAGCTCTTGTTTGATGCGAGACGGTTATTCATTTAAATCAGAGAATAGTGGTTGTTCTATTTATATGAGTAATATCTTTTATGGTCATGCACCCTTGATGAGTGGTCTATTTTTGTTTAATCTCAATTGTAGTGCTACACATATTCATAATATTGAAGCCAAAAGATGCAAGGTTAATAATGATAGTGCAACTTATTTGTGGCACTGCCGTTTAGGTCATATTGGTGTAAAGCGCATGAAGAAACTCCATGCTGATGGACTTTTGGAATCACTTGATCCTTGTGAACCATGCCTCATGGGCAAGATGACTAAAACTCCATTCTTCGGAACAATGGAGCGAGCAACTGACTTATTGGAAATAATACATACTGATGTATGCGGTCCGATGAGTGTTGACGCTCGCAACGGGTATCATTATTTTCTGACCTTCATAGATGATTTGAGCGGATATGGGTATATCTACTTGATGAAACATAAGTCTGAAACATTTGAAAAGTTCAAAGAATTTCAGAGTGAAGTCGAAAATCATCGTAACAAGAAAATAAAGTTTCTACGATCTGATCGTGGAGGTGAATATTTGAGTTATGAGTTTGGTATTCATTTGAAACAATGTGGAATAGTTTCGCAACTCACGCCACCTGGAACACCACAGGGTAATGGTGTGTCCGAACGTCGTAACCATCCTTTATTATATATGGTGCGATCTATGATGCCTCTTACTGATTTACCGCTATCATTTTGGGGTTATGCTTTAGAGACGGCCGCATTCATGTTAAATAGGGCACCATCTAAATCCGTTGAGACGACTACATATGAACTGTGGTTTGGCAAGAAACCCAAGTTGTCGTTTCTTAAAGTTTGGGGCTGTGATGCTTATGTGAAAAAGCTTCAACCTGATAAACTCGAACCCAAATCGGAGAAATGTGTCTTCATAGGATACCCAAAAGATATTGTTGGGTACATCTTCTATCACAGATCCGAAGGCAAGATATTCGTTGCTTAGAATGGATCCTTTCTAGAGAAGGAGTTTCTCTCAAAAGAAGTGAGTGGGAGGAAAGTATAACTTTATGAGGTAATTGTACCTTCTCCCGAATTGGAAAGTAGTTCATCATAGAAATTAGTTCCAGTGATTCCTACACCAATTAGTGAGGAAGCTAATGATGATGATCATGAAACTTCTGATCAAGTTACTACCGAACCTCGTAGGTCAACCAAAGTATGATCCGCACCAGAGTGGTACAGTAATCCTGTTTTGGAGGTCATGTTACTTGACCATGACGAACCTACGAACTATGAGGAAGCAATGATGAGCCCAGATTCCGCGAAATAGCTTGAGGTCATGAAATCTAAGATGGGATCCATGTATGAGAACAAAGTATGGACTTTGGTTGACTTGCCCGATGATCGGCAAGCAATAGAGAATAAATGGATCTTCAATAAGAAGACTGACGCTAACGGTAATGTTACTGTCTACAAAGCTCGACTCGTTGCGAAAGGTTTTCGACAAGTTCAAGGAGTTGACTACGATGAGACCTTCTCACCCGTAGCGATGCTTAAGTCTGTCCAAATCATGTCAGAAATTGCCGCATTTTATGATTATGAAATTTGGCAAATGGATGTCAAGCCGCATTCTAATTCTTGCTCGTCCTCGAGCAGGTAAATGATAAAAAAGATAATTTTTGATGTGGAATGCTACCTAGCATAAACTTGATCATATGTCTAGTCATGGCATGAATATTAAGACATAAGTGATTCAGAGCAATAGTCTATAATTTGACATAAAGACATCAATACTCAGGCATCCCAACAAACAATCATGTCTTTCAAAATATCAACGCTAAAGAAAGTTATCCCTACAAAATCATATAGCCTTGTCATGCTTTGTCTTCTTAACACAAAGTATTTATCATGCACAACCCCGATAACAAGCAGCAATTGGTTCATACTTTTTAACGCGCTTCAGATATTTCAACCCTCATGCAATACATGAGCGCGAGCCATGGATATAGCACTACGGGTGGAATAGAGTATAATGATAGGGGTAAATATAAAGAAGACAAAAAGTAAGAAAGTCTCACATCGACGCAGCTAACCAACGGGCTATGGAGATGCCCATCAATTGATATCAACGTGAGGAGTAGGGATTGCCATGCAATGAATGCACTAAGAGCTATAAGTGTATGAGAGCTCAATATGAAACTAAGTGGGTGTGCATCCAATCCTATAATGAAAAATTCCCACTAGTATATGAAAGTGACAACATAGGAGACTCTCCAAATGAAAAACATGGTGCTACTTTGAAGCACAAGTGTGGTAAAGGATACTAACAATGCCCCTTCTCTCTTTGTTTTTTAATATATTTTCTCTCTCATTGCCCGGAGTCTCATCCCAACTTGTGGGGTAATCATAGCCTCCATCATAATTTCCTCATGGGGGCACTGCTCTAAAAATGAATAATGATGATCATCACACTTCTATTTACTTATAACTCAAAAGAAATAAAAATTACAACTTGATACCTATGACAAAATATGACTCTATATGAATGCCTCTGGCATGTACCAGGATGTGCAATGATCTAGCGTAAAATGTATGAAAAATGATGAACGGTGGCTGAGCCACAACTACTATGTCTGCTATATGATCATGCAAAGCAATATGACAATGAATGCTCAAGTCATCAAACTGAAGCGGTGGAAGATGCATGGAAATATATCTCGGAATGGCCATGGAAAAGCCATAATAGGTAGGTATGGTGGTTGTTTTGAGGAATATACAATAAGGCTTATCTGTGATAGAGCGTATCATATCACGGGGTTTGGACGCACCAGCGAAGTTTGCACCGACTCTCGATGTGAGAAAGGGCAATGCACGGTACCGTAGAGGCTAGCAAATTGCGGAAAGGTAAGAGTGTGTATAATCCATGGACTCACATTAGTCATAAAGAACTCATATACTTATTGCAAAAGTTTATAGCCCTCGAAGCAAAGTACTACTACGCATGCCCCTAGGGGGATAGATTGGTAGGAAAAGACCATCGCTCGTCCCCGACCGCCACTCATATGGAAGACAATCAATAATAAATCACGCTCCAACATCATAGCATAACGAGAGACTATACGTGCATGCTTCGGGAATCACAAACCTTAACACCAATATTCTTACTAACCACAACCGTTTACTAGTACCTCCCACATATTCCATCTCTATATCGCAAAACTATTGCAAGGAATCAAACATATCATATTCAGTGATCCATATGTTTTATGTAGGATTTTATGACTAACCATGCAAGTGAGCAATTCCTGTTGACTCTCTAAATAGATATAAGTGAAGCATGAGAGTTTAATTCTTTCTACAAAAGACCATGTGATACGTCTCCAATGCATCTATAATTTTTGATTGTTCCATGCTATTATATTATCAACCTTGGATGTTTTATATGCATTTATATGCTATTTTATATGATTTTTGGGACTAACCTATTAAACTAGAGCCCATTGCCAGTTTCTGTTTTGCCTTGTTTTAGAGTATCGCAGAAAAGGAAAATCAAACGGAGTCCAATTAACCTGAAACTTCACGGAACTTATTTTTGGACCAGAAGAAGCCCACGGAGTATCAGAGTTAGACCAGGAGAGTCCCGGGCTGCCCACGAGGGTGGGGGTCGCGCCCCCTGCCTCGTGCACAGCCCGGAGGTCCACCGACGTACTTCTTTCTCCCATATATACCCATATACCCTAAAAACTTTGGGGAGCACAATAGATCGGGAGTTCCACCGCCAGAAGCCTCCGTAGCCACCGAAAACCAATCTAGACCCATTCCGGCACCCTGACGGAGGGGGCATCCCTCTCCGGTGGCCATCTTCATCATCCCGGTGCTCTCCATGACGAGGAGGGAGTAGTTCACCCTCGGGGCTGAGGGTATGTACCAGTAGCTATATGTTTGATATCTCTCTCTCGTGTTCTTGAGGTGGCACGATCTTGATGTATCGCGAGCTTTGCTATTATAGTTGGATCTTATGATGTTTCTCCTCCTCTACTCTCTTGTAATGAATTGAGTTTTCCCTTTGAAGTTATCTTATCGGATTGAGTCTTTAAGGATTTGGGAACACTTGATGTATGTCTTGCATGGGATACCCGTGGTGACAATGGGGTATTCTATTGATCCACTTGATGTATGTTTTGGTGATCAACTTGCGGGTTCCGCCCATGAACCTATGCATAGGGGTTGGCTCACGTTTTCATCTTCACTCTCCGGTAGAATCTTTGGGGCACTCTTTGAGGTCCTATGTGTTGGTTGAATAGATGAATCTGAGATTGTGTGATGCATATCGTATAATCATACCCACGGATACTTGAGGTGACATTGGAGTATCTAGGTGACATTAGGGTTTTGGTTGATTTGTGTCTTAAGGTGTTATTCTAGAACGAACTCTAGGGCTGTTTGTGACACTTATAGGAATAGCCCAATGGATTGATTGGAAAGAATAACTTTGAGGTGGTTTCGTACCCTACCATAATCTCTTCGTTTGTTCTCCGCTATTAGTGACTTTGGAGTGACTCTTTGTCGCATGTTGAGGGATAGCTATATGATCCAATTATGTTATTATTGTTGAGAGAACTTGCACTAGTGAAAGTATGAACCCTAGGCCTTGTTTCCTAGCATTGCAATATCGTTTGTGTTCACTTTTATCATTAGTTACCTTGCTGTTTTTATATTTTCAGATTACAAAAACCTTTATCTACCATCCATATACCACTTGTATCACCATCTCTTCGCCGAACTAGTGCACCTATACAATTTACCATTGTATTGGGTGTGTTGGGGACACAAGAGACTCTTTGTTATTTGGTTGCAGGGTTGCTTGAGAGAGACCATCTTCATGCTACGCCTCCTACGGATTGATAAACCTTAGGTCATCCACTCGAGGGAAATTTGCTACTGTCCTACAAACCTCTGCACTTGGAGGCCCAACAACGTCTACAAGAAGAAGGTTGTGTAGTATACATCAAGCTCTTTTCTGGCGCCCTTACCGGGGAGGTTAGCGCTTGAAGGTATATCTTTAGATCTTGCAATCGAATCTTTTAGTTTCTTATTTTATCACTAGTTTAGTTTATAAAAGAAAACTACAAAAAAATATGGAATTAAGTTTTCCTCATACACTTCATCTTTTTAATATCTTTCGTGAGTATGATGGAAAGGAAAATTGTGCCGAAGTGTTAGAAGAAGAATGCACTAAAATGTTTGCCACTAAATCTTTGAATGATGAGCATGATTGTAACGTTGTTAGTATGAACTCCTTGAATATCCTGGAGGAAATATGCCCTAGAGGCAATAATAAAGTTATTATTTTATTTCCTTATATCATGATAAATGTTTATTATTCATGCTAGAATTGTATTATCCGGAAACATAATACTTGTGTGAATACATAGACAAACTAAAATGTCACTAGTGTGCCTCTACTTGACTAGCTCGTTAATCAAAGATGGTTATGTTTCCTAACCATAGACATGTGTTGTCATTTGATTAACGGGATCACATCATTAGGAGAATGATGTGATTGACATGACCCATTCCATTAGCTTAGCACCCGATCGTTTAGTATGTTGCTATTGCTTTCTTCATGACTTATACATGTTCCTATGACTATGAGATTATGCAACTCCCGTTTGCCGGAGGAACACTTTGTGTGCTACCAAATGTCACAACGTAACTGGGTGATTATAAAGGAGCTCTACAGGTGTCTACAAAGGTACATGTTGGGTTGGCCTATTTCGAGATTAGGATTTGTCACTCCGATTGTCGGAGAGGTATCTCTGGGCCCTCTCGGTAATGCACATCACATAAGCCTTGCAAGCATTGCAACTAATGAGTTAGTTGCGAGATGATGTATTATGAAATGAGTAAAGAGACTTGCCGGTAACGAGATTGAACTAGTATTGAGATACCGACGATCGAATCTCGGGCAAGTAACATACCGATGACAAAGGGAACAAAGTATGTTGTTATGTGGTCTGACCGATAAAAGATCTTCGTAGAATATGTGGGAGCCAATATGAGCATCCAGGTTCCGCTATTGGTTATTGATCGAAGACATGTCTCGGTCATGTCTACATTGTTCTCGAACCCGTAGGGTCCGCACGCTTAACGTTACGATGACAATTTCATTATGAGTTTATATATTTTGATGTACCGAAGTTTGTTCGGAGTCCCGTATGTGATCACAGACATGACGGGGAGTCTCGAAATGTTCGAGACATAAAGATTGATATATTGGAAGCCTATGTTTGGACATCGGAAGTGTTCCGGGTGAAATCGGCATTTTACCGGAGTACCGGGAGGTTACCGGAACCCCCGGTAACCTAATGGGCCTTAATGGGCCTAGTGGAGGAAGAGGAGAGGAGGCCTAGGGGCTGCCGCGCGCCCCTCCCCCCCAAGTCCGAATTGGACAAGGAGGGGGGGGGCGGCGCCCCCCCTTTCCTTTCTTCCCTCTCCTCCTTCCCCCCAAGTCCTAATCCAACTAGGGAAAGGGGGGGTGTCCTACTCCCGGTAGGAGTAGGACTCCTATGGCGCGCCTCCTCCTAGGGCCGGCCGCACCCCCCTTGCTCCTTTATATACAGGGGCAGGGGCACCCCTAGACACACAAGTTCATCTCCAAGATCATTCACTTAGCCGTGTGTGGTGCCCCCTTCCACCATAGTCCTCGATAATATTGTAGTGGTGCTTAGGCGAAGCCCTGCGACAGTAGAACATCAAGATCGTCACCACGCCGTCGTGCTGACGGAACTCTTCCCTGACACTTTGCTGGATCGGAGTCCGAGGATCGTCATCGAGCTGAACGTGTGCTAGAACTCGGAGGTGCCGTAGTTTCGGTGCGTGATCGATCGGGCCGTGAAGACGTACGACTACATCAACCGCGTTATCATAACGCTTCCGCTGTCGGTCTACGAGGGTACGTAGATTACACTCTCCCCTCTCGTTGCTATGCATCACCATGATCTTGCGTGTGCGTAGGTTTTTTTTGAAATTACTACGTTCCCCAACATATCCATAGTACTAATGATGATTTCACTAGTTATGATGAAAATGTCTCCTATAAACATGTCAATTTTTGTGGAGTGCATTGGGTTTGCAAGTACACACCAAATAGGGAAGATAGATATTGCAAGAGGCATAAGTACTTAGAAACTAAATGGTTGCAAGAAAGGCTAGATGTTTGTGCTGAAAATTTAAATTTTCTTGGCCGTTCTTGTGAACTTTGCAATGAAAGTGGTCATTTAACCATCCGATGCAAATTTTTTCATGATCTAATTGTTTCCAAAAATTGTGATGACTTGATTTCTCTTGCACATCATAATGAACTTAGTTTGCTTATGGGTTATGAAGAAATGAAATGTATAACTAACTATCTCCCAGTATTTACCCGTGATAAACTTCTTGGATTTGACCTAGAAGAAATTTATATGTATTGTGCGGTGAATTGCATTGAAAACCTTATATTGCCAATTACATAAAGAAAAGAAAACAAATAGAAGATGAATAGAATACTAATGAAAGGGAAGAGACTTCCCAATACCCTCCTATTATTTCTTATGATGAATCAGGTAACGAGGAGGATCCTCCTATTCAACCAATCTCACTAATAAGGATCTCCCAAAAGAGGATTGAACCCACACATGATGTGGTGAAGAAGAAGAAAAGAAAAAGGAAGAGAGGTAAAAAGATATCTCTCCCAAATAATGCTGCTCCTATTACTATTGTGCCTCATGAAAATATAATTGTGGAAGATAATGATACTTCTTATGATCTTGAAAATCTTTTTGGCACTTTCTTGGAAGAATATGATAATTGCTATACTATTGGTGCTATCCATACTATTAATGATGAGAGTAATTATGCTTATGATATGAAAAGGCCCAAGCTTGGGGATGCTACGTTTAATGAAGATGATATTTTTAGTCTCCTAAGTTTTGATATGCAAATTTATAATGATGATAGCATGCCTCCTACTTATGATGATTATAATTATGAAAGTGGACTTGGAGAGGTCATGACTTTATTTAGTAATGATTCCACTATCTTGGAAGAGATTTCAATTGATTATGATGAGAACAAAGTTGCTACTTATGATAATTATTGTGATGATACATATGCTATAAAAAGTAGTGATGATTATATTTATAAAACTTGTCATGATTATGATTACTCTTTTTCTGAACATTACTCTTTTAATGTGGAAAAAATTTATAGTATTCGAGTCTCTTATGATACCCCCACTATTCCAAATGAGAAGAATTTTGCTTATGTGGAGAGTAATAAATTTCTATGCTTGTAGATCACGAAAATAATGCTTTAGGTGCTGGTTATATTGTTGAATTCATTCATGATGCTATTGAAAATTATTATGAGGGAGGAATATATGCTTGTAGGAGTTGCAATAATATCAAGTTTCCTCTCTATGTGCTTAAAGTTTTGAAGTTATGCTTGTTTTGCCCTCCTATGCTAGTTGATTATTGTTCCCATACATTGTTTGCTCACAAAATCCCTATGCATAGGAAGAGGGTTAGACTTAAATGTGCTAGTCATATTCTTCATGATGCTCTCTTTATGTTTCAATTCTTATCCTTTATGTGAGCATCATTGAAATCATCATGCCTAGCTAGGGGCGTTAAACGATAGCGCTTGTTGGGAGGCAACCCAACTTTATTTTTGTTCCTTTCTTTTTGCTCCTGTTTAGTAATAAATAATTCATATAGCCTCTGTTTAGATGTGGTTTTATGCTTTTAATTAGTGTTTGTGCCAAGTAGAACCTTTGGGAAGACTTGGGGAAAGTCTTTGCGATCATGCTGTAAAAAAACAGAAACTTTAGTGCTCACGAGAATTGCAGCCATTTTTTTATTGGAGAGTGATATTTAGTTAATTATTTTTAAGATGATTAATAGACAAATTACTCAGGTCCACAATTTATTTGAGATGATTAACAGAAACTCCTATGGCGCGCCTCCTCCTAGGGCCGGCCGCACCCCCCCTTGCTCCTTTATATACAGTGGCAGGGGGCACCCCTAGACACACAAGTTGATCTCCAAGATCGTTCTCTTAGCCATGTGTGGTGCCCCCTTCCACCATAGTCCTCGATAATATTGTAGTGGTGCTTAGGCGAAGCCCTGCGACCGTAGAACATCAATATCGTCACCACGCCGTCGTGCTGACGGAACTCTTCCCCGACACTTTGCTGGATCGGAGTCCGGGGATCGTCATCGAGCTGAACGTGTGCTAGAACTCGGAGGTGCCGTAGTTTCGATGCTTGATCGATCGGGCCATGAAGACGTACGACTACATCAACCGCGTTATCATAACGCTTCCGCTGTCGGTCTACGAGGGTACGTAGATTACACTCTCCCCTCTCGTTGCTATGCATCACCATGATCTTGTGTGTGCGTAGGAATTTTTTTATAATTACTACGTTCCCCAACAGTGGCATCCGAGCTAGGTTTTATGTGTTGATGTTATATGCATGAGTAGAACACAAGCGAGTTGTGGGCGATATAAGTCATACTGCTTACCAGCATGTCATACTTTGGTTCAGCGGTATTGTTGGATGAAGCGGCCCGGACCGACATTACGCGTACGCTTACGCGAGACCGGTTCTACCGACGTGCTTTGCACATAGGTGGCTGGCGGGTGTTAGTTTCTCCAACTTTAGTTGAACCGAGTATGTGTACGCCCGGTCCTTGCGAAGGTTAAAATAGCACCAACTTGACAAACTATCATTGTGGTTTTGATGCGTAGGTAAGATTGGTTCTTGCTTAAGCCCGTAGCAGCCACGTAAAACTTGCAACAACAAAGTAGAGGACGTCTAACTTGTTTTTGTAGGGTATATTGTGATGTGATATGGTCAAGACATGATGCTAAATTTTATTGTATGAGATGATCATGTTTTGTAACCAAGTTATCGGCAACTGGCAGGAGCCATATGGTTGTCGCTTTATTGTATGCAATGCAATTGCGCTGTAATGCTTTACTTTATCACTAAGCGGTAGCGATAGTCGTGGAAGCATAAGATTGGCGAGATGACAATGATGCTACGATGATGATCAAGGTGTCGCGCCGGTGATGATGGTGATCATGACGGTGCTTCGAAGATGGAGATCACAAGCACACGATGATGATGGCCATATCATATCACTTATATTGATTGCATGTGATGTTTATCTTTTATACATCTTATCTTGCTTTGATTGACGGTAGCATTTTAAGATGATCTCTCGCTAATTATCAAGAAGTGTTCTCCCTGAGTATGCACTGTTGTGAAAGTTCTTCGTGCTGATACACCATGTGATGATTGGGTGTGATAGGCTCTACGAATACAACAGGTGCAAAACAGTTGCACACGCGGAATACTCAGGTTATACTTGACAAGCCAAGCATATACAGATATGGCCTCGGAACACAGAGACCGAAAGGTCGAGCGTGAATCATATAGTAGATATGATCAACATAGTGATGTTCACCAATGAAACTACTCCATCTCACGTGATGATCGGACATGGTTTAGTTGATTTGGATCATGTGATCACTTAGAGGATTAGAGGGATGTCTATCTAAGTGGGAGTTCTTTAGTGATATGATTAATTGAACTTAAATTTATCATGAACTTAGTACCTGATAGTATCTTGCTTGTATATGTTTGATTGTAGATAGATGGCCCGTGCTGTTGTTCTGTTGAATTTTAATGCATTCCTTGAGAAAGCAAAGTGAAATATGATGGTAGCAATTACACGGACTGGGTCCGTAACTTGAGGATTATCCTCATTGCTGCACAGAAGAATTACGTCCTGGAAGCACCACTGGGTGCCAGGCCTGCTGCTGGAGCAACACTAGATGTTATGAACATCTGGCAGAGGAGAGCTGATGACTACTCGATAGTTCAGTGTGCCATGCTTTACGACTTAGAATCGGGACTTCAACGACATTTTGAACGTCATGGAGCATTTGAGATGTTCCAGGAGTTGAAGTTAATATTTCAAGCAAATGCCCGGATTGAGAGATATGAAGTCTCCAATAAGTTCTATAGCTGCAAGATGGAGGAGAACAGTTCTGTTAGTGAGCATATACTCAAAATGTCTGGGTATAATAATCACTTGATTCAATTGGGAGTTAATCTTCCAGATGATTGCGTCATTGACAGAATTCTCCAATCACTTCCACCTAGCTACAAGAGCTTCGTGATGAACTATAATATGCAAGGGATGAATAAGACTATTCCCGAGCTCTTCGCAATGCTGAAAGCTGCGGAGGTAGAAATCAAGAAGGAGCATCAAGTGTTGATGGTCAACAAGACCACTAGTTTCAAGAAAAAGGGCAAAGGGAAGAAGAAGGGGAACTTCAAAAAGAACATCAAACAAGTTGCTACTCAGGAGAAGAAACCCAAATCTGGACCTAAGCCTGAAACTGAGTGCTTCTACTGCAAGCAGACTGGTCACTGGAAGCGGAACTGCCCCATGTATTTGGCGGATAAGAAGGATGGCAAGGTGAACAAAGGTATATACGATATACATGTTATTGATGTGTACCTTACTAATGCTCGCAGTAGCACCTGGGTATTTGATACTGGTTCTGTTGCTAATATTTGCAACTCGAAACAGGGACTACGGATTAAGCGAAGATTGGCTAAGGACGAGGTGACGATGCGCGTGGGAAATGGTTCCAAAGTCGATGTGATCGCGGTCGGCACACTACCTCTACATCTACCTTCGATATTAGTATTAGACCTAAATAATTGTTATTTGGTGCCAGCGTTGAGCATGAACATTATATCTGGATCTTGTTTGATGCGAGACAGTTATTCATTTAAATCAGAGAATAATGGTTGTTCTATTTATATGAGTAATATCTTTTATGGTCATGCACCCTTGAAGAGTGGTCTATTCTTATTAAATCTCGATACTAGTGACACACATATTCATAATGTTGAAGCCAAAAGATGCAAAGTTGATAATGATAGTGCAACTTATTTGTGGCACTGCCGTTTAGGTCATATCGGTGTAAAGCGCATGAAGAAACTCCATACTGATGGACTTTTGGAACCACTTGATTATGAATCACTTGGTACTTGCGAACCGTGCCTTATGGGCAAGATGACAAAAACACCGTTCTCTGGTACTATGGAGAGAGCAATAGATTTGTTGGAAATCATACATACAGATATATGTGGTCCGATGAATGTTGAGGCTCGTGGCGGATATCGTTATTTTCTCACCTTCACAGATGACTTAAGGAGATATGGGTATATCTACTTAATGAAACATAAGTCTGAAACATTTGAAAAGTTCAAAGAATTTCAGAGTGAAGTTGAAAATCATCGTAACAAGAAAATAAAATTCCTACGGTCTGATCATGGAGGAGAATATTTGAGTTACGAGTTTGGTGTACATTTGAAACAATGCGGAATAGTTTCGCAACTCACGCCACCCGGAACACCACAACGTAATGGTGTGTCCGAACGTCGTAATCGTACTTTACTAGATATGGTGCGATCTATGATGTCTCTTACTGATTTACCGCTATCGTTTTGGGGTTATGCTTTAGAGACGGCCGCATTCACGTTAAATAGGGCACCATCAAAATCCGTTGAGACGACGCCTTATGAACTGTGGTTTGGCAAGAAACCAAAGTTGTGGTTTCTGAAAGTTTGGGGCTGCGATGCTTATGTGAAAAAGCTTCAACCTGATAAGCTCGAACCCAAATCGGAGAAACGTGTCTTCATAGGATATCCAAAGGAAACTATTGGATACACCTTCTATCACAGATCCAAAGGCAAGACTTTTGTTGCTAATTTCGGAAACTTTCTAGAGAAGGAGTTTCTCTCGAAAGAAGTGAGTGGGAGGAAAGTAGAACTTGATGAGGTAACTGTACCTGCTCCCTTATTGGAAAGTAGTACATCACAGAAACCAGTTTCTGTGACACCTACACCAATTAGTGAGGAAGCTAATGATGATGATCATGAAACTTCAGAACAAGATACTACTGAACCTCGTAGATCAACCAGAGTAAGATCCACACCAGAGTGGTACGGTAATCCTGTTCTGGAAGTCATGCTACTAGATCATGATGAACCTATGAACTATGAAGAAGCGATGGTGAGCCCAGATTCCGCAAAATGGCTTGAAGCCATGAAATCTGAGATGGGATCCATGTATGAGAACAAAGTGTGGACTTTGGTTGACTTGCCCAATGATCGGCAAGCAATTGAAAATAAATGGATCTTCAAGAAGAAGATTGACGCTGACGGTAATGTTACTGCCTACAAAGCTCGACTTGTCACAAAAGGTTTTCGACAAGTTCAAGGGATTGACTACGATGAGACCTTCTCACCTGTAGTGATGCTTAAGTCTGTCCGAATCATGTTAGAAACTGCCGCATTTTATGATTATGAAATTTGGCAGATGGATGTCAAAACTGCATTCCTGAATCGATTTCTGGAAGAAGAGTTGTATATGATGCAGCCTGAAGGTTTTGTCGATCCAAAGGGAGCTAACAAAGTGTGCAAGCTCCAGCGATCCATTTATGGACTGGTGCAAGCCTCTCGGAGTTGGAATAAACACTTTGATAGTGTGATCAAAGCATTTGGTTTTGTACATACTTTTGGAGAAGCCTGTATTTACAAGAAAGTGAGTGGGAACTCTATAGCATTTCTGATATTATATGTAGATGACATATTACTAATCGGAAATGATATAGAATTTCTGGATAGCATAAAGGGATACTTGAATAAGAGTTTTTCAATGAAAGACCTCGGTGAAGCTGCTTACATATTGGGCATTAAGATCTATAGAGATAGATCAAGACGCTTAATTGGACTTTCACAAAGCACATACCTTGACAAAATTTTGAAGAAGTTCAAAATGGATCAAGCAAAGAAAGGATTCTTGCCTGTGTTACAAGGTGTGAAATTGAGTAAGACTCAATGCCCGACCAATGCAGAAGATAGAGAGAAAATGAAAGATGTTCCCTATGCTTCAGCCATAGGCTCTATCATATATGCAATGCTGTGTACCAGACCTGATGTGTGTCTTGCTATAAGTCTAGCAGGGAGGTACCAAAGTAATCCAGGAGTGGATCACTGGACCGCGGTCAAAAAGATCCTGAAATACCCGAAAAAGGACTAAGGATATGTTTCTCGTATATGGAGGTGACAAAGAGCTCATCGTAAATGGTTACGTTGATGCAAGCTTTGACACTGATCCGGACGATTCTAAATCGCAAACCGGATACGTGTTTACATTAGACGGTGGAGCTGTCAGTTGGTGCAGTTCTAAACAAAGCGTTGTGGCGGGATCTACATGTGAAGCGGAGTACATAGCTGCTTCAGAAGCAGCAAACGAAGGAGTCTGGATGAAGGAGTTCATATCCGATCTAGGTGTCATACCTAGTGCATCGGGTCCAATGAAAATCTTTTCTGACAATACTGGTGCAATTGCCTTGGCAAAGGAATCCAGATTTCACAAGAGAACCAAGCACATCAAGAGACGCTTCAATTCCATCTGGGATCTAGTCCAGGTGGGAGACATAGAGATTTGCAAGATACATATGGATCTGAATGTTGCAGACCCATTGACTAAGCCTCTTCCACGAGCAAAACATGATCAACACCAAACCTCCATGGGTGTTAGAATCATTACTGTGTAATCTAGATTATTGACTCTAGTGCAAGTGGGAGACTGAAGGAAATATGCCCTAGAGGCAATAATAAAGTTATTATTTTATTTCCTTATATCATGATAAATGTTTATTATTCATGCTAGAATTGTATTATCCGAAAACATAATACTTGTGTGAATACATAGACAAACTAAAACGTCACTAGTGTGCCTCTACTTGACTAGCTCGTTAATCAAAGATGGTTATGTTTCCTAACCATAGACATGTGTTGTCATTTGATTAATGGGATCACATCATTAGGAGAATGATGTGATTGAGATGACCCATTCCATTAGCTTAGCACCCGATCGTTTAGTATGTTGCTATTGCTTTCTTCATGACTTTTACATGTTCCTATGACTATGAGATTATGCAACTCCCGTTTGCCGGAGGAACACTTTGTGTGCTACCAAACATCACAACGTAACTGGGTGATTATAAAGGAGCTCTACAGGTGTCTCCAAAGGTACATGTTGGGTTGGCGTATTTCGAGATTAGGATTTGTCACTCCGATTGTCGGAGAGGTATCTCTGGGCCCTCTCGGTAATGCACATCACATAAGCCTTGCAAGCATTGCAACTAATGAGTTAGTTGCAAGATGATGTATTATGAAACGAGAAAAGAGGCTTGCCGGTAACGAGATTGAACTAGGTATTGAGATACCGACGATCGAATCTCGGGCAAGTAACATACCGATGATAAAGGGAACAAAGTATGTTGTTATGCGGTCTAACCGATAAAAGATCTTCGTAGAATATGTGGGAGCCAATATGAGCATCCAGGTTCCGCTATTGGTTATTGACCGAAGACATGTCTCGGTCATGTCTACATTGTTCTCGAACCCGTAGGGTACGCACGCTTAACGTTACGATGACAGTTTCATTATGAGTTTATATATTTTGATGTACCGAAGTTTGTTCGGAGTCCCGGATGTGATCACGGACATGACGGGGAGTCTCGAAATGTTCGAGACATAAAGATTGATATATTGGAAGCCTATGTTTGGACATGGAAGTGTTTCGGGTGAAATCAGCATTTTACCGGAGTACCGGGAGGTTACCGGAACCCCCCGGTAACCTAATGGGCCTTAATGGGCCTAGTGGAGGAAGAGGAGAGGAGGCCTAGGGGCTGTCGTGCGCCCCTCCCCCCAAGTCCGAATTGGACAAGGAGGGGGGGCGGCGCCCCCCCCTTTCATTTCTTCCCTCTCCTTCTTCCCCCCAAGTCCTAATCCAACTAGGGAAAGGGGGGGAGTCCTACTCCCGGTAGGAGTAGGACTCCTATGGCGCGCCTCCTCCTAGGGCCGGCCGCACCCCCCTTGCTCCTTTATATACAGGGGCAGGGGCACCCCTAGACACACAAGTTCATCTCCAAGATCGTTCACTTAGCCGTGTGTGGTGCCCCCTTCCACCATAGTCCTCGATAATATTGTAGTGGTGCTTAGGCGAAGCCCTGCGACAGTAGAACATCAAGATCGTCACCACGCCGTCGTGCTGACGGAACTCTTCCCTGACACTTTGCTGGATCGGAGTCCGGGGATCGTCATCGAGCTGAACGTGTGCTAGAACTCGGAGGTGCCGTAGTTTCGGTGCTTGATCGGTCGGGCCGTGAAGACGTACGACTACATCAACCGCGTTAATAACGCTTCCGCTGTCGGTCTACGAGGGTACGTAGATTACACTCTCCCCTCTCGTTGCTATGCATCACCATGATCTTGCGTGTGCGTAGGTTTTTGAAATTACTACGTTCCCCACACATTCTAGTACTAATGATGATTTCACTAGTTATGATGAAAATGTCTCCTATAAACATGTCAATTTTTGTGGAGTGCATTGGGTTTGCAAGTACACACCAAATAGGGAAGATAGATATTGCAAGAGGCATAAGTACTTAGAAACTAAATGGTTGCAAGAAAGGCTAGATGTTTGTGCTGAAAATTTAAATTTTCTTGGCCGTTCTTGTGAACTTTGCAATGAAAGTGGTCATTTAACCATCCGATGCAAATTTTTTCATGATCTAATTGTTTCCAAAAATTGTGATGACTTGATTTCTCTTGCACATATAATGAACTTAGTTTGCTTATGGGTTACGAATAAATGAAACGTATAACTAACTATCTTCCAGTATTTGCCCGTGATAAACTTCTTGGCTTTGATCTAAAGGAAATTTATATGTATTGTGCGGTGAATTGTATTGAAAATCCTTATATTGCCAACTACATAAAGAAAAGAAAACAAATAGAAGATGAAGAGAATACTAATGAAAGGGAAGAGACTTCCCAATACCCTCCTATTATTTCTTATGATGAATCAGGTAACGAGGAAGAGCCTCCTATTCACCAATCTCATTAATAAGGAGCTCCAAAAAGAGGATTGAACCCACACATGATGTGGTGAAGAAGAAGAAAAGAAAAAGGAAGAGAGGTAAAAAGATATCTCTCCCAAATAATGCTCCTATTACTATTGTGCCTCATGAAAATATAATTGTGGAAGATAATGATACTTCTTATGATCTTGAAAATCTTTTTGGCACTTGCTTGGAAGAATATGATAATTGCTATACTATTGGTGCTATCCATACTATTAATGATGAGAGTAATTATGCTTATGATATGAAAAGGCCCAAGCTTGGGGATGCTATGTTTAATGAAGATGATATTTTTAGTCTCCCAAGTTTTGATATGCAAATTTATAATGATGATAGCATGCCTCCTACTTACGATGATTATAATTATGAAAGTGGATTTGGAGAGGTCATGGACTTTATTTAGTAATGATTCCACTATCTTGGAAGAGGTTTCAATCGATTATGATGAGAACAAAGTTGCTACTTATGATGATTATTGTGATGATACTTATGCTATAAAAAGTAGTGATGATTATTTATAAAACTTGTCATGATTATGATTACCCTTTTTCTGAACATTACTCTTTTAATGTGGAAACAATTTATAGTATTCGAGTCTCTTATGATACTCCCACTATTCCGAATGAGAAGAATTTTGCTTATGTGGAGAGTAATAAAATTTCTATGCTTGTAGATCATGAAAAGAATGCTTTAGGTGCTGGTTATATTGTTGAATTCATTCATGATGCTACTGAAAATTATTATGAGGGAGGAATATATGCTTGTAGGAATTGCAATAATATCAAGTTTCCTCTCTATGTGCTTAAGGTTTTAAAGTTATGCTTGTTTTGCCTTCCTATGCTAGTTGATTATTGTTCCCATAAGTTGTTTGCTCACAAAATCCCTAGGCACAGGAAGTGGGTTAGGCTTAAATGTGTTATTCATATGTTTCATGACACTTCTGTTATGTTTCAATTCTTATCTTTTATGCGAGCATCATTGAAATCATCATGCCTAGCTAGGAGCGTTAAACGATAGCGCTTGTTGGGAGACAACCCAATTTTATTTCTGTTATTTGCTTTTTGCTCCTGTTTAGTAATAAATAATTTATCTAGACTCTGTTTAGATGTGCCTTTATATTTTAATTAGTGTTTGTGCCAAGTAGAACCTTTGGGAAGACTTGGGTGAAGTCTTTGCGATCTTGCTGTAAAAAACAGAAACTTTTGCGCTCACGAGATTAGCTGCCTTTTTTACTGGAGAGGGCATTTAGGTTGATTATTTTTAAGATGATTAATAGACAAATTACTCAGGTCCACAATTTATTTGAGGATTTTATGAGTTCTAGAAGTATACATTTGATCCAGATTACTACAAACTGTTCTGTTTTTGACAGATTCTGTTTTCGATGTGTTGTTTGCTTATTTTGATGAGTCCATGAGTAGTATCGGAGGGTATGAACCATAGATAAGTTGAAATACAGTAGATATTACACCAATATGAATTAAGAATTAGTTCACAACAGTACCTAAGTGGTGATTTATTTTCTTATACTAACGGAGCTTACGAATTTTCTGTTAAGTTTTGTGTTGTGAAGTTTTCAAGTTTTGGGTAAAGATTCGATGGATTATGGAATAAGGAGTGGAAAGAGCCTATGCTTGGGGATTCCCAAGGCACCCAAAGGTAAATATTCAAGGACAACCAAGAGCCTAAGCTTGGGTATGCCCCGGAAGGCATCCCCTCTTTCGTCTTCGTTCATGGGTTACTTTACTTGGAGCTATATTTTTATTCGCCACATGATATGTGTTTTGCTTGGAGCGTCATCTTATTTCATTTTGTTTTGCTTGATGTTTGAATAAAATACCAAGATCTGAAATTATCAAATGTTAGAGAGTCTTCATATAGTTGCATAATTGTTCGACTACTCATTGATCTTCACTTATATCTTTCGGAGTAGTTTGTCATTTGCTCTAGTGCTTCACTTATATCTTTTTAGAGCACGGTGGTGGTTTTATTTTATAGAAATAGATGAATGATACGTCTCCAATGTATCTATAATTTTTGATTGCTCCATGCTATATTATCTTCTGTTTTGGACTATATTGGGCTTTATTTTCCACTTTTATATTATTTTTGGGACTAACCTATTAACCGGGGGCCCAACTCAGAATTGTTTTTTTTCCTATTTAAGTGTTTCGGAGAAACAGAATATCAAATGGAGTCCAAATGGAATGAAACCTTCGGAAACGTGATTTTCTCATCAGATAACATCCAGGAGACTTGGACCCTCCGTCAAGAAAGCCACGAGGTGGCCACGAGGGTGGAGGGCGCGCCCTCCTACCTCGTGGGCACCTCGAAGCTCCACCGACGTACTTCTTTTTGTGGTGTGTTGTTGAGACCGATGAATTGTGGGTTTATGATCAAGTCTATGTATGATATTTGTATCTTCTCTGAATTATTTTTTGTATAATTGGTTATCTTCGCAAGTCTCTTCGAATTATCAGTTTGGTTTGGCCTACTAGATTGGTTTTTCTTGCCATGGGAGAAGTGCTTAGCTTTGGGTTCGATCTTGCGGTGTCCTTTCCCAGTGACAGAAGGGGCATCAAGGCACGTATTGTATTGTTGCCATCGAGGATAACAAGATGGGGTTTTTATCATATTGCATGAAACTATCCCTCTACATCATGTCATCTTGCTTAAGGCGTTACTCTGTTTTTAACTTAATACTCTAGATGCATGCTGGATAGCGGTCGATGAGTGGAGTAATAGTAGTAGATGCAAGCAGGAGTCGGTCTACTTGTCTCGGACGTGATGCCTATATACATGATCATACCTAGATATTCTCATAACTATGCTCAATTCTGTCAATTGCTCAACAGTAATTTGTTCACCCACCGTAGAATACTTATGCTCTTGAGAGAAGCCACTTGTGAAACCTATGACCCCCGGGTCTCTTTCTCATCATATCAATCTCCATCACTTTATTTTTGCTCTGCTTTTACTTTGATTTTACTTTTTACTTTGCATCTCTATACCAAAAATACCAATAAATATTATTTATCATCTCTATCAGATCTCACTTTCGTAAGTGACCATGAAGGGATTGACAACCCTAAGCGCGTTGGTTGCGTTGAGCTATTGTTTTTGTGTAGGTACGAGGGACTCGCACGTAGCCTCCTACTGGATTGATACCTTGGTTCTCAAAAACTGAGGGAAATACTTACGCTACTTTGCTGCATCATCCTCTCCTCTTCGGGGAAATCTAACGCAGTGCTCAAGAGGTAGCAATGAACTCTCATGCTTCACTTATATTATTTTGAGAGTCCTAAACAGCATGGTAATTTGCTTTAGTTATGAATTCAGTCCTAATATGATGGGCTTCCAAGAGGGATATAATAAAAACTTTCATATAAGTGCATTGAATACTATGAGAAGTTTGATAGTTGATGATTGTTTTGAGATATGGAGATGGTGATATTAGAGTCATGCTAGTTGAGTAGTTGTGAATTTGAGAAATACTTGTGTTGAAGTTTGTGATTCCCGTAGCATGCACGTCTGGTGAATCGTTATGTGATGAAGTCGGAGCATGATTTATTTATTGATTGTCTTCCTTATGAGTGGCAGTCGGGGACGAGCGATGGTCTTTTCCTACCAATCTATCCCCTAGGAGCATGCGCGTAGTACTTTGTTTCGATAACTAATACATTTTTGCAATAAGTATGTGAGTTCTTTATGACTAATGTTGAGTCCATGGATTATACGCACTCTCACCCTTCCACCATTGCTAGCCTCTCTAGTACCGCACACCTTTCGCCGGTACCTTACACCCACCATATACCTTCCTCAAAACAGCCACCATACCTACCTATTATGGCATTTCCATAGCCATTCCGAGATATATTGCCATGCAACTTTTCACCGTTCCGTTATTATGACACGCTTCATTATTGTCATATTGCTTTGCATGATCATGTACTTGACATCGTATTTGTGGCAAAGCCACCGTTCATAATTCTTTCATACATGTCACTCTTGATTCATTGCATATCCCGGTACACCGTCGGAAGCATTCACATAGAGTCATATTTTGTTCTAAGTATTGAGTTGTAATTGTTGAATTGTAAGTAAATAAAAGTGTGATGACCATCATTACTAGAGCATTGTCCCAAGTGAGGAAAGGATGATGGAGACCATGATTCCCCCACAAGTCGGGATGAGACTCCAGACAAAAATAAATAAATAAAAGAGGCCGAAGAAGCACAAATAAAAAAAGAAAAAAAGAGGCCATAAAAAAAGAGAAAGGCCCAAATAAAAAAATATATAAAAAAATGAGAGAAAAAGAGAGAAGGGACAATGCTACTATCCTTTTGCCACACTTGTGCTTCAAAGTAGCACCATGATCTTCATGATAGAGAGTCTCCTATGTTGTCACTTTCATATACTAATGGGAATTTTACATTATAGAACTTGGCTTGTATATTCCAATGATGGGCTTCCTCAAAATGCCCTAGGTCTTCGTGAGCAAGCAAGTTGGATGCACACCCACTAGTTTCTTTTGTTGAGCTTTCATACACTTATAGCTCTAGTGTATCCGTTGCATGGCAATCCCTACTCACTCACATTGATATCTATTGATGGGCATCTCCATAGCCCGTTGATACGCCTAATTGATGTGAGACTATCTTCTCCATTTTTGTCTTCTCCACAACCACCATTCTATTCCACATATAGTGCCATGTCCATGGCTCATGCTCACATATTGCGTGAAGATTGAAAAAGTTTGAGAACATCAAAAGTGTGAAACAATTGATTGGCTTGTCATCGGGGTTGTGCATGATTTAAATATTTTGTGTGGTGAAGATAGAGCATAGCCAGACTATATGATTTTGTAGGGATAGCTTTCTTTAGCCATGTTATTTTGAGAAGACATGATTACTTGGTTAGTATGCTTGAAGTATTATTATTTTTATGTCAATATTAAACTTTTGTCTTGAATCTTATGGATCTGAATATTCTTGCCAAAATAAAGAGAACTACATGGATAAATATGTTGGGTAGCATTCCACATCAAAAATTCTGTTTTTATCATTTACCTACTCGAGGACGAGAAGGAATTAAGCTTGGGGATGCTGATACGTCTCCAACGTATCTATAATTTTTGATTGTTCCATGCTATTATATTATCAACCTTGGATGTTTCATATGCATTTATATGCTATTCTATATGATTTTTGGGACTAACCTATTAACCTAGAGCCCAGTGCCAGTTTCTGTTTTTTTCCTTATTTTAGAGTATCACAGAAAAGCAAAATCAAATGGAGTCCAATTGACCTGAAACTTCACGGAACTTATTTTTGGACCAGAAGAAGCCCACAGAGTATCGGAGTTGGACCAGGAGAGTCCCGGGCTGCCCACGAGGGTGGGGGGCACGCCCAGGGGGGTACCCGAAGGTCCACCAACGTACCCCTGGGCGCGCCCCTGCGTCGTGGACAGCCCGAAGGTCCACCGACGTACTTGTTCCTCCCATATATACCCATATACCCTAAAAACTCCGGGGAGCACAATAGATCGGGAGTTTCGCCGCCAGAAGCCTCCGTAGCCACCGAAAACCAACCTAGACCCGTTCTGGCACCCTGCCGGAGGGAGCATAACTCTCCGGTGGCCATCTTCATCACCCCGGTGCTCTCCATGACGAGGAGGGAGTAGTTCTCCCTCGGGGCTGAGGGTATGTACCAGTAGCTATGTGTTTGGTATCTCTCTCTCTCTCTCGTGTTCTTGAGGTGGCACGATCTTGATGTATTGTGAGCTTTGCTATTATAGTTGGATCTTATGATGTTTCTCCTCCTCTACTCTCTTGTAATGAATTGAGTTTTCCCTTTGAAGTTATCTTATCGGACTGAGTCTTTAAGGGTTTGAGAACAATTGATGTATGTCTTGCGTGGGATACCCGTGGTGACAATGGGGTATTCTATTGATCCACTTGATGTATGTTTTGGTGATCAACTTGCGGGTTCCGCCCATGAACATATGCATAGGGGTTGGCACACGTTTTCGTCTTGACTCTCCGTTAGAATCATTGGGGCACTCTTTGAGGTCCTATGTGTTGGTTGAATAGATGAATCTGAGATTGTGTGATGCATATCGTATAATCATACCCACGGATACTTGAGGTGACATTGGAGTATCGAGGTGACATTAGGGTTTTGGTTGATTTGTGTCTTAAGGTGTTATTCTAGTACGAACTCTAGGGCTGTTTGTGACACTTATAAGAATAGCCCAACAGATTGATTGGAAAGAATAACTTTGAGGTGGTTTCGTACCCTACCATAATCTCTTTGTTTGTTCTCCGCTATTAGTGACTTTGGAGTAACTCTTTGTTGCATGTTGAGGGATAGTTATATGATCCAATTACGTTATTATTGTTGAGGGAACTTGCAGTAGTGAAAGTATGAACCCTAGGCCTTGTTTCTTAGCATTGCAATACCATTTGTGCTCACTTTTATCATTAGTTACCTTGCTGTTTTTATATTTTCAGATTACAAAAACCTTTATCTACCATCCATATACCACTTGTATCACCATCTCTTCGCCGAACTAGTGCACCTATACAATTTACCATTGTATTGGGTGTGTTTGGGACACAAGAGACTCTTTGTTATTTGGTTGCAGGGTTGCTTGAGAGAGACCATCTTCATCCTATGCCTCCTACGGATTAATAAACCTTAGGTCATCCACTTGAGGGAAATTTGCTACTGTCCTACAAACCTCTGCACTTGGAGGCCCAACAGTTTCTACAAGAAGAAGGTTGTGTAGTAGACATCACCATGCTCTAACAAATATAAGTGAAGCAAAAGAGCATTCTTCAAATAACGGTTTTCTATGTGAAGAGAAATAGGCAATCCAAACTTCAAATGATATAAGTGAAGCACATGAAGCATTCTATAAAGCCATACTCAAATGATATAAGTGAAGTGCAATGAGAATTCTATAAATCAACCATGGACTATCTCATACCAGCATGGTGCATAAAAGAAAAATGAAAACTAAAAGCAAAAGACGCTCCAAGATTTGCACATGTCACATGAACGAAACGAAGACGAAAACATACCGATACTTGTTGAAGAAAGATGGGATGCCTTCCGGGGCATCCCCAAGCTTAGACGCTTGAGTATCCTTGAATATTTACTTGGGGTGCCTTGGGCATCCTGATACGTCTCCAACGTATCTATAATTTTTGATTGTTCCATGCTATTATATTATCAACCTTGGATGTTTTATATGCATTTATATGCTATTTTAACCTTGGATGTTTTATATGCATTTATATGCTATTTTATATGATTTTTGGGACTAACCTATTAACCTAGAGCCTAGTGCCAGTGCCAGTTTCTGTTTTTCCTTGTTTTAGAGTATCACAAGAAAGGAAAATCAAACATAGTCCAATTGACCTGAAACTTCACGGAACTTATTTTTGGAACGGAAGCAATCCAGAAGACTTGGGGTGTACGTAAGGGAAGCAATGAGGAAGGCACGAGGCAGGGGGGCGCACCCACCCCCCTGGGCGCGCCCTCCACCCTCGTGGGCCCCTCGTGGCTCCCCTGATGTATTTCTTTCACCTATATATCCATATACCCTAAAACTATCGGGGACGACATCAGGAGTTCCGCCACAAAAAGGCTCCGTAGGCACCGAAAGCCAATCTAGACCCGTTCCGGCACCCTGTCGGAGGGGGAATCCCTCTCCGGTGGCCATCTTAATCATCCCGGTGCTCTCCATGACGAGGAGGTAGTAGTTCTCCCTCGGGGCAGAGGGTATGTACCAGTAGCTATGTGTTTGATCTCTCTCTCTCTCGTGTTCCTGAGATGATACGATCTTGATGTATCGCGAGCTTTGCTATTATAGTTGGATCTTATGATGTTTCTCCCCCTCTACTCTCTTGTAATGGATTGAGTTTTCCCTTTGAAGTTATCTTATCGGATTGAGTCTTTAAGGATTTGAGAACACTTGATGTATGTCTTGCGTGGGATACCCGTGGTGAGAATGGGGTATTCTATTGATCCATTTGATGTATGTTTTGGTGATCAACTTGCGGGTTCCGCCCATCAACCTATGCATAGGGGTTGGCACACGTTTTCGTCTTGACTCGCCGGTAGAAACTTTGGGGCACTCTTTGAGGTTCTATGTGTTGGTTGAATAGATGAATCTGAGATTGTGTGATGCATATCGTATAATCATACACACGGATACTTGAGGTGACATTGGAGTATCTAGGTGACATTAGGGTTTTGGTTGATTTGTGTCTTAAGGTGTTATTCTAGTACGAACTCTAGGGCTGTTTGTGACACTTATAGGAATAGCCCGACGGATTGATTGGAAAGAATAACTTTGAGGTGGTTTCGTACCCTACCATAACCTCTTCGTTTGTTCTCCGCTATTAGTGACTTTGGAGTGACTCTTTGTCGCATGTTGAGGGATAGCTATATGATCCAATTATGTTATTATTGTTGAGAGAACTTGCACTAGTGAAAGTATGAACCCTAGGCCTTGTTTCAACACATTGCAATACCGTTTCTGCTCACTTTTATCATTAGTTACCTTGCTGTTTTTATATTTTCAGATTACAAAAACCATTACCTACTATCCATATACCACTTGTATCACCATCTCTTCGCCGAACTGGTGCACCTATACAATTTACCATTGTATGTGTTGGGGACACAAGAGACTCTTTGTTATTTGGTTGCAGGGTTGCTTGAGAGAGACCATCTTCATGCTGTGCCTCCTACGGATTGATAAACCTTAGGTCATCCACTTGAGGGAAATTTGCTACTGTCCTACAAACCTCTGCACTTGGAGGCCCAACAACGTATACAAGAAGAAGGTTGTGTAGTAGACATCAAGCTCTTTTCTGGCACCATTGCCAGGGAGGTTAGCGCTTGAAGGTATATCTTTAGATCTTGCAATCGAATCTTTTTGTTTCTTGTTTTCGCACTAGTTTAGTTCGTAAAATAAAACTACAAAAAAATATGGAATTGAGTTTGCCTCATACGCTTCATCTTTTTAATATCTTTCGTGAGTATGATGGAAAGGAAAGTTGCGCCAAAGTGTTAGAAGAAGAATGCATTAAAATGTTTGGCACTAAATATTTGAATGATGAGCATGACTGCAATGTTGTTAGTTTGAATTCTTTGAATATCCATGATGCTAATGATATGCAAAGCCACAAGCTTAGGGAAGCTATGTTTGATGAAGATGATATTTTTTGTCCCCCAAGTTTTGATGAGAAAATTTATTATGATGATAGCATGCCTCCTATTTATGATGATTATATTGATAAAAGTGGATTTGGAGAGGTCATGACTTTATTTAGTGATGAATCCACTATTCCGGAAGAGGTTCCAATTGATTATGAGAACAAAGTTGCTATCTATGATGATTATTGTGATGACTTGTATGCTATAAAGAATAATGATATCCATGAAACTTGTCATCATGATTTTAGTTTTCAATTGGATTATGCCTCACATGATAGTTATTTTGTTGAGTTTGCTCCCACTACTATTCATGAGAAGAAGTTTGCTTATGTGGAGAGTAATAAAAATTCTATGCTTGTAGATCATGAAAATAATGCTTTAGGTGCTAGTTATATTGTTAAATTCATTCATGATGCTACTGAAAATTATTATGCGGGAGGAATATATGCTCGTAGGAATTGCAATAATATCAAGTTTCCTCTCTATGTGCTTAACATCTTGAAGTTATGCTTGTTTCACTTTCCTATGCAAGTTGATTCTTGTTCCCACAAGTTGTTTTCTCACAAAATACCTATGCATAGGAAGTGGGTTAGACTTAAATGTGCTAGTCATATTCTTCATGATGCTCTCTTTATGTTACAATTCTTATCTTTTATGTGAGCATCATTGGAATCATCATGCCTAGCTAGGGGCGTTAAACGATAGCGATTGTTGGGAGGCAACCCAATTTTATTTTTGTTCCTTGATTTTTGCTCCTGTTTAGTAATAAATAATTCATCTAGCCTCTGTTTATATGTGGTTTTTTGTTTTAATTAGTGTTTGTGCCAAGTAGAACCGTTGGGAAGACTTGGGGAAAGTCTTGTTGATCTTGCTGTAAAAAACAGAATCTTTAGCGCTCACGAAAATTGCTGCCATTTTTTAATGAAGAGGGATAGTTAGTTAATTGTTTTTGCAGATGATTAATAGATAAATTACTCACGTCCAGAAATTTATTTTAGAATTTTTTGGGTTCCAGAAGTCTGGGTTAGTTACAGATTACTACAGACTGTTCTATTTTTGACAGATTCTGTTTTTCGTGTGTTGTTTGCTTATTTTTGATGAATCTATGGCTAGTAAAATGGTTTATAAACCATAGAGAAGTTGGAATACAGTAGGTTTAACACCAATATAAATAAAGAATGAGTTCATTACAGTACCTTGAAGTGGTGTTTTCTTTTCTTTCGCTAACGGAGCTTATGAGTTTTCTGTTAAGTTTTGTGTTGTGAAGTTTTCAAGTTTTGGGTAAAGATTTGATGGACTATGGAATAAGGAGTGGCAAGAGACTAAGCTTGGGGATGTCCAAGGCACCCCAAGGTAATATTCAAGGACAACCAAGAGCCTAAGCTTGGGGATGCCCCGGATGGCATCCCCTCTTTCATCCTCGTTCATCGGTAACTTTACTTGGAGCTACATTTTTATTTACCACATGATATGTGTTATTCTTGGAGCGTCATTTTATTTTATTTAGTTTTGCTTGCTGTTTGAATAAAATACCAAGATCTGAAATTATTAAATGTTAGAGAGTGTTCATATAGTTGCATAATATTCGACTACTCATTGATCTTCTCTTATATCTTCCGGAGTAGTTTGTTGTTGCTCTAGTGCTTCACTTATATCTTTTTAGAGCACGGTGGTGGCTTTATTTTATAGAAATAGATGAACTCTCATGCTTCACTTATATTATTTTCAGAGTCCTAAACAGAATGGTAATTTGCTTTGGTTATGAATTTATTCCTAATATGATGGGCATCCAAGAGGGATATAATAAAACTTTCATATAAAGTGCATTGAATACTATGAGAAGTTTGATACTTGATAATTGTTTTGAGATATGGATATGGTGATATTAGAGTCGTGCTAGTTGAGTAGTTGTGAATTTGAGAAATTCTTGTGTTAAAGTTTGAGATTCCCGTAGCATGCACGTATGGTGAACCGTTATGTTAAGAAGTCGGAGCATGATGTATTTATTGATTGTCCTCCTTATGAGTGGCGGTCGGGGATGAGCGATGGTCTTTTCCTACCAATCTATCCCCCTAGGAGCATGCATGTAGTACTTTGCTTCGATAACTAATAGAATTTTGCAATAAGTATGTGAGTTCTTTATGACTAATGTTGAGTCCATGGATTATACGCACTCTCACCCTTCCGCCATTGCTAGCCTCTCTAATACCGCGCACCTTTCACCGTATCATACACCCACCATATACCTTCCTCAAAACAGCCACCATACCTACCTATTATGGCATTTCCATAGCCATTTTGAGATATATTGCCATGCTACTTTCCACCGATCCGTTATTATGACACGTTTCATCATTGTCATATTGCTTTGCATGATCATGTAGTTGACATTGTATTTGTGGCAAAGACACCGTTCATAATTCTTCCATACATGTCACTCATGAGTCATTGCACATCCCGGTACACCGCCGGAGGCATTCACATAGAGTCATATCTTGTTCTAAGTATCGAGTTGTAATTCTTGAGTTGTAAGTAAACAGAAGTGTGATGATCATCATTAATAGAGCATTGTCCCTAAAAAAAGAGAAAGGCCAAAAAAAAGAAAGGCCAAATAAAAAAAATAAAAAAAATAAAAGGGGACAATGGTACTATCCTTTTTTCCACACTTGTGCTTCAAAGTAGCACCATGGTTTTCATGATAGAGAGTCTCTTGTTTTGTCACTTTCATATACTAGTGGGAATTTTTCATTATAGAACTTGGCTTGTATATTCCAACAATGGGCTTCCTCAAATGCCCTAGGTCTTCGTGAGCAAGAAAGTTAGATGCACACCCACTTAGTTTCTTTTGTTGAGCTTTCATGCATTTATAGCTCTAGTGCATCCGTTGCATGGCAATCCCTACTCACTCACATTGATATCTATTGATGGGCATCTCCATAGCCCGTTGATATGCCTAGTTGATGTGAGACTATCTTCTCCCTTTTTGTCTTCTCCACAACCACCATTCTATTCCACATATAGTGCTATGTCCATGGCTCACACTCATGTATTGCGTGAAGATCGAAAAAGCTTGAGAACATCAAAAGTATGAAACAATTGCTTGGCTTGTCATCGGGGTTGTGCATGATTTAAATATTTTGTGTGGTGAAGATGGAGCATAGCCAGACTATATGATTTTGTAGGGATAGCTTTGTTTGGCCATGTTATTTTGAGAAGACATGATTACTTTGTTAGTATGCTTGAAGTATTATTATTTCTATGTCAATATTAAACTTTTGTCTTGAATCTTATGGATCTGAATATTCTTGCCACAATAAAGAAGAATTACTTAGAGAAATATGTTAGGTAGCATTCCACATCAAAAATTCTGTTTTTATCATTTACCTACTCGAGGAAGAGCAGGAATTACATCCCCAAGCTTGAGCTTTTGCCTATCCTCCTTCTCCTCATATCGAGAGCTCCTCGATCTTTGATCACTTCATCCACACAAAACTCAACAAAAAGTTTGGTAAGATCCGTTAGTATAATAAAGCAAATCACTACTCTAAGAACTGTTGCAAACTAATTCATATTTTTTTTTTGCATTTTATCTACTGTAATATAACTTTTTCATGGCTTATACCACCGATAAAAATCGATAGTTTCATCAAAACGAGCAAAACAATGCATAAAAAAACAGAATCTGTCTTAAACAGGGCAGTCTGTAGTAATCTAAACATTAACCATACTTCTGGTACTCCAAAAATTCTGAAACAATTAGGAAAAATAAAAATTTTGTATAGAAATACAGTGCAAAAAGTTTATGAACCGTTTAAGGTTCCAGTAAAAAATGTAAAATCACGCACTACAACCAAAGTTTCTGTTTTGCACCGCACAAACCAACAAGCAATGTAAACATCCTAAAGGCAAATCTTGGCACATTATTTTTATAATACAATGGAATTGTACAAGGGGATAATTATTTTTGTTGAAAAGTTTCTGTAAGTAAGATTCACAAAGTTTCGTGAGCATGAACAAAGTTCAAGGACGTCCCCCACTTTCACAATGCTCGTCTATATCACTTTCACTTTTCTTTTTGTGAAGTTTTAAGTTCCCCTCTATATATTTTTGTTTTGTTTTAAAACTATATAAAAGCACTCAACAGAAATAATTGACTCTCTAAAACTTCCAGGTTGTCTCCCTGGAAGCGCTTTCTTTAAAGCCATAAAGCTAGGCATAAAGTGCTCAAGTAATGGATCCACCCGGATCCCAAGGTATATCAAAGCCAATTTGAATTAACAATGATTTGGCATTTAGTAGTGAGCACAAAGCAACATATATCAAGCAATGAAGAAGTCTAACTCTCTTACTATGCATAGGCATGTCATACAAGAACAATTCATGCACATCAAGTAAAGGCCAATACATAGTATAAGCAGTTTCTTGCAATTTTATCATGTTGGAAACATAGAGAGGCGGAGATATAGTTCCTATCTCATAATAATTGCAAGTAGGAGAAGCAAGCACATGCATATTATATTCATCAAAATCATCATGTGCAATGGTAAAAGGCAACCCATCAATATAATCATTAACAAGTGCAAACTTCTCCGATATAGTGTAGTTTGGAGAATTCAAAAAGATAATAGGACTATCATGTGTGGGTGCAGTAGCAACAATTCCATGTTTAACACAAGGAACAATAGCAAGTTCATCTCCATAAGCATCATTCATATTGGCATCTTTGCCACAAGCATAGCAATCATCATCAAAAAGGGATATTTAAAATGAATCAACGGGACCATAGCAATTATCATGGCATTCATCCTTCGGTAAGAACGGAGGGAAATTAATCAATGTATGAGTTGAAGAGTTACTCTCATTAGAAGGCGGGCACGGGTGATCAATCCGGTATTCCTTCGCTTGTTCTTCGCTCTCCTCGTCATCTTTTTCATCCAATGAGCTCACAGTTTCATCAATTCCTTCTTCCATAGACTCCTGCAAAATATTAGTCTCTTCTTGCACAACGGAGACTTTCTCGATAAATGCATCAATATCGGAATTGTATTTATAATTATTATAGCAATATTTAAGGATAGCAAGATTTTCAGGTCTATAAATTGAATACTCAAAATCTTCAAACTCTTTAAACAAAGACTCAATTTCACATGCACCCTTAAAAGCAACAAATTCTTCTATTTGTTCCACATCATAGTAATCATATATACCATTAGTATAAGAAGCCAAGGTTTCATTATCATTAAATTTGCATGAATAGGGAAGGTGTGGAACCTCAATCTTAGAGAAACAAGTATAGTCGTATCTCAAGCATAGATTCCAAGCATATCATTGCAACATATAAATTTGATCCCATAACAATTTCCCTTTATGAGTCAAGCTATAATCCCTAAAGTATTCACGTTGATCCTGTTGGGGAATGTAGTAATTTCAAAAAAATTCCTACGCACACGCAAGATCCATCTATGTGATGCATAGCAACGAGAGGGGAGAGTGTTGTCCACATACCCTCGTAGACCGTAAGCGGAAGTGTTATGACAACGCGGTTGATGTAGTCGTACGTCTTCACGATCCGACCGATCCTAGTACCGAAGGTACGGCACCTCCGCGATCTGCACACGTTCAGCTCGGTGACGTCCCATGCTACCTCTTGAGCACTACGTTGGTTTTCCATTGAAGAGGAAAGAGCGATGCAGTAAAGTAGCGTAAGTATTTCCCTCAGTTTTTGAGAACTAAGGTATCAATCCAGTAGGAGATCACGCTCGAGTCCCACACACCTACACAAACAAATAAGAACCTCACAACCAACACAATAAAGGGGCTGTCAATCCCTTCACGATCACTTACGAGAGTGAGATCTGATAAGATAATGTTTTTGGTATTTTTATGATAAAGAGAAATAAAGATGCAAAGTAAAATAAATGGCAATGGAAATAGCTAATTGTTGGAAGATTAATATGATGGAAGATAGACCCGGGGGCCATAGGTTTCACTAGTGGCTTCTCTCAAGAGCATAAGTATTACAGTGGGTAAACAAATTACTGTCGAGCAATTGATAGAAAAGCGAATAATTATGAGAATATCTAGGCATGATCATGTATATAGGCATCACGTCCGCGACAAGTAGACCGAAATGATTCTGCATCTACTACTATTACTCCACACATCGACCGCTATCCAGCTTGCATCGAGTATTAAGTTCATAAGAACAGAGTAACGCCTTAAGCAAGATGACATGATGTAGAGGGATAAACTCATGCAATATGATATAAACCCCATCTTTTTATCCTCGATGGCAACAATACAATACGCGTCGTTTCCCTTTCTGTCACTAGGATCGAGCACCGCAAGATTGAACCCAAAGCTAAGCACTTCTCCCATTGCAAGAAAGATCAATCTAGTAGGCCAGAGCAAACTGATAATTCGAAGAGACTTGCAAAGATAAACCAATCATACATAAAAGAATTCAGAGAAGAATCAAATATTATTCATAGATAACCTAGATCATAAACCCACAATTCATCGGATCTCGACAAACACACCGCAAAAGAAGATTACATCAAATAGATCTCGAAGAAGATCGAGGAGAACTTTGTATTGAGATCCAAAGAGAGAGAAGAAACCATCTAGCTAATAACTATGGATCTGAAGGTCTGAAGTAAACTACTCACACATCGCCGGAGAGGCCATGGAGTTGATGTAGAGGCCCTCCGTGATCAATGCCCCCTCCGGCGGAGCTTCGGAAAAGGCCCCAAGATGGGTTCTCTCGGGTACAGAAGGTTGCGGCAGTGGAATAAGGTTTTCGTGGTGCTCCTGGATGTTTGCGCGGTACTTGGACTTATATAGGAGGAAGAAGTAGGTCGGTGGAGCAACGAGGGGCCCACGAGGGTGGAGGGCGCGCCCAGGGGGGTAGGCGCGCCCCCTGCCTTGTGGCCTCCTCGATTGTTTCTTGACGCCCACTCCAAGTCTCTTGGATCATGTTTGTTGAGAAAATCACGTTCCCGAAGGTTGCATTCCGTTTGGACTTCGTTTGATATTCCTTTTCTGTGAAACACTGAAATAGGCAAAAAACAGCAATTTGGGCTGGGCCTCCGGTTAATAGGTTAGTACCAAAAATGATATAAAAGTGTAAAATAAAGCTCATTAACATCCAAAACAGATAATATAATAGCATGAAGCAATCAAAAATTATAGATATGTTGGAGACGTATCAAGCATCCCCAAGCTTAATTCCTGCTCGTCCTCGAGTAGGTAAATGATAAAAAAAGAATTTTTGATGTGGAATGCTCTCTAACATATTTCTCAATGTAATTTTTCTTTATTGTGGCATGAATGTTCAGATATGAAATATTGAAGATAAAAGTTTAATATTGACATAAAAATGATAATACTTCAAGTATACTAACTAAGCAATCATGTCTTCTCAAAATAACATTGTCCCTACTCTCTTTTTCTATCATTTTTTTGGGCCTTCTCCCTTTTTTATGGCCTCCCTTTTTTTCATCCGGAGTCTCATCCCGACTTGTGGGGGAATCATAGTCTCCATCATCCTTTCCTCACTGGGACAATGCTCTAATAATGATGATCATCACACTTTAATTTACTTACAACTCAAGAATTACAACTCAATACTTAGAAGAAAATATGACTCTATGTGAATGCCTCCGGCGGTGTACCGGGATGTGCAATCATGCATGAGTGACATGTATGAAGAATTATGAATGGTGGCTTTGCCACAAAATACGATGTCAACTACATGATCATGCAAGCAATATGACAATGATAAAGCGTGTCATAATAACCGAACGGTGGAAAGTTGCATGGCAATATATCTCAGAATGGCTATGGAAATGCCATAATAGGTAGGTATGGTGGCTGTTTTGAGGAAGGTATATGGTGGGTTTATGGTACCGGCGAAAGTTGCACGATACTAGAGAGGCTAGCAATGGTAGAAGGGTGAGAGTGCGTATAATCCATGGACTCAACATTAGTCATAAAGAACTCACATACTTATTGCAAAAATCTATTAGTTATCGAAACAAAGTATTACACGCATGCTCCTAGGGGGATAGATTGGTAGGAAAAGACCATCACTCGTTCCCGACCACCACTCATAAGGAAGACAATCAATAAATAAATCATACTCTGACTTCATCACATAACAGTTCACCATACGTGCATGCTACGAGAATCACCAACTTCAAAACAAGTATTTATCAAATTCACAACTACTCAACTAGCACGACTCTAATATCACCATCTCCATATCTCAAAACAATTATCAAGTATCAAACTTCTCATAGTATTCAATGCACTTCTATAATTTTTTTATATTATTCCTAAAAGCAAATTTCCATGTTGTTCTAAAGGACTCTCAAAATAATATAAGTGAAGCATGAGAGATCAATTATTTCTATAAAATAAAACACCGCCGTGCTCTAAAAGATATAAGTGAAGCACTAGAGCAAAAACTATATAGCTCAAAAGATATAAGTGAAGCACATAGAGTATTCTAATAAATTTTAAATCATGTGAGTCTCTCTCAAAAAGGTGTGTAAAGCAAGGATGATTGCGGTAAACTAAAAAGCAAAGAATCAAATCATACAAGACGCTCCAAGCAAAACACATATCATGTGGTGAATAAAAATATAGCTCCAAGTAAAGTTACCGATAGACGAAGACGAAAGAGGGGATGCCTTCCGGGGCATCCCCAAGCTTAGGATTTTTGGTGTCCTTAGATTACCTTGGGGTGCCATGGGCATCCCCAAGCTTAGGATCTTGCCACTCCTTGTTCCATAATCCATCAAATCTTTACCCAAAACTTGAAAACTTCACAACACAAAACTCAAAATAGAAAATCTCGTGAGCTCCGTTAACGAAAGAAAACAAAACACCACTTCAAGGTACTGTAATGAACTCATTATTTATTTATATTGGTGTTAAACCTACTGTATTACAACTTATTTATGGTTTATAAACTCTTTTACTAGCCATAGATTCATCAAAATAAGCAAACAACACACGGAAGACAGAATCTGTCAAAAACAGAACAGTCTGTAGTAATCTGTAACTAACACAAACTTATGGAACCCCAAAAATTCTAAAATAAATTGCTGGACGTGAGTAATTTATCTATTAATAATCTTAAAAAATAATTAACTAAATATCACTCTCCAAATAAAAATGGCAGCAATTCTCCTGAGCGCTAAAGTTTCTGTTTTTTACAGCAAGATCAAAAAGACTTGCCCCAAGTCTTCCCAACGGTTCTACTTGGCACAAACACTAATTAAACACAAAAAACATAACCAAAACATAGGATAGATAAATTATTTATTAATAAACAGGAGCAAAAAGCAAGGAATAAAAATAAAATTGGGTTGCCTCCCAACAAGCGCTATCGTTTAACGCCCCTAGCTAGGCATAAAAGCAAGGATAGATCTAGGTATTGCCATCTTTGGTTTTAGGGAAGAAAAGAGCAAACTTATTATCTATGAAATTAGTCTTTATATTTTGATAAATCACATGGCTGTTAATGGTAGAAGAAAGATTAAGCATTTTACGGAAGTTTACATCTAAGCTAGCTTTCATCTCTTTGATAGATTCGTTTTGGTAGGAGAGCAAAAGAGATGTGGATACAACCTTCTCATTCATGGGGTGCCCAAATATGGTTATCATCTTTTCATAAGTATCTATGGCATCCCCTTCAATAAAACCTTCTTCAAATATAGAATCTAAGACATGCTGAAACGAAGAAGGTAGGGCAACATAAAAGCTCTTTAAGTAAATTTCAATTTGGTATTGGAGCACATAGCTGGCCCGGATCCTTAATAGTCTATCCCAAGCATCTTTCAAAGATTCATCGAGTAAATAACAAAAAATTCCGGAATCATCTTCATCGAAATTATTAATATTCTGATTGATAACTCCGGTAGGTCTTTCCATATCATCATTATTTATGAGTTTAGAGAGAATAGAAGGATTGTCCAAAGTACTAAAACTCGGGAGAGAACCCCCAACCCTTTTTGATTCTGACATGGCGAAAGAAAGGTGAGTGGAAAAGAGAGGGCGAATAAAATGGCAAGGGTGAAGGGGGGGGGGGGAGGAAAACAAGAGGCAAATGGCAAATAATGTAATGCGAGGGATAAGAGTTTGTGATGGGTACTTGGTATGTCTTGACTTGTGCATAGACTCCTCGGCAACGGCGCCAGAAATGGCTTGTTGTCGGGAGTCAAATCTTGACTTGGCGTGGCGCGAATGTCTCCGGCAACGGCGCCAGAAGTCCTTCTTGCTACCTCTTGAGCATTGCGTTGGTTTTCCCTTGAAGAGGAAAGGGTGATGCAGTAAAGTAGCATAAGTATTTCCCTCAGTTTTTGAGAACCAAGGTATCAATCCAGTAGGAGATCACGCTCGAGTCCCACGCACCTACACAAACAAATAAGAACCTCACAACCAACGCGATAAAGGGGTTGTCAATCCCTTCACGGTCACTTAAGAAAGTGAGATCTGATAGATATGATAAGATAATGTTTTTGGTATTTTTATGATAAAAAGAAATAAAGATGCAAAGTAAAATAAACGACAATAGAAATAGCAAAGTGTTGGAAGATTAATATGATGGGAGATAGACCCGGGGGCCATAGGTTTCACTAGTGGTTCTCTCAAGAGCATAAGTATTATGGTGGGTAAAAAAATTACTGTCAAGCAATTGATAGAAAAGCGAATAATTATGAGAATATCTAGGCATGATCATGTATATAGGCATCACGTCCGCGACAAGTAGACCGAAACGATTCTGCATCTACTACTATTACTCCACACATCGACCGCTATCTAGCATGCATCTAGAGTATTAAGTTCATAAGAACAGAGTAACGCCTTAAGCAAGATGACATGATGTAGAGGGATAAACTCATGCAATATGATATAAACCCCATCTTTTTATCCTCGATGGCAACAATACAATACGTGTCGTTTCCCTTTCTGTCACTAGGATCGAGCACTGCAAGATTGAACCCAAAGCTAAGCACTTCTCCCATTGCAAGAAAGATCAATCTAGTAGGCCAAACCAAACTGATAATTCGAAGAGACTTGCAAAGATAAACCAATCATACATAAAAGAATTCAGAGAAGAATCAAATATTGTTCATAGATAATCTGGATCATAAACCCACAATTCATTGGATCTCGACAAACACACTGCAAAAGAAGATTCCATCGAATAGATCTCCAAGAAGATCGAGGAGAACTTTGTGTTGAGATCCAAAGAGAGAGAGAAGAATCCATCTAGCTAATAACTATGGACCCGAAGGTCTGAAGTAAACTACTCACACATCACCGGAGAGGCCATGGAGTTGATGTAGAGGCCCTCCGTGATCAATGCCCCCTCCGACGGAGCTCCGGAGAAGGCCCCAAGATGGGATCTCTCGGGTACAGAAGGTTGCGGTGGTGGAATTTGGTTTTTGTGGTGCTCCTGGATGTTTGCGGGGTACGTGGACTTATATAGGAGGAAGAAGTAGGTCGGTGGAGCAACGAGGGGCCCACGAGGTTGGAGGGCACGCCCAGGGGGTAGGCGCGCCCCCTGCCTCGTGGCCTCCTCGATTGTTTCTTGACACCCACTCCAAGTCTCCTGGATCACGTTTGTTGAGAAAATCACGTTCCTGAAGGTTTCATTCCGTCTAGACTTCGTTTGATATTCCTTTTCTACGAAGCACTGAAATGGGCAAAAAAACAGCAATTTGGCTGGGCCTCCGGTTAATAGGTTAGTCCCAAAAATGATATAAAAGTGTAAAATAAAGCCCATTAACATCCAAAACAGATAATATAATAGCATGGAGCAATCAAAACTTATAGATACGTTGTAGACGTATCATCCCACGAACTCTAGATCCAGCTGAGGTCGAGGGAGATTTTCGTCAGCGCTATGGCGTGATGACGGTGATGATGAAGTTACCGAGCAGGGCTTCGCCTAAGCTCTACAACGATATGACTGAGGTGGAAATCTGTGGAGGGGGGCACCGCACACGGCTAAACAATCAAATTGTGTGTCTATGGGGTGCCCCCTCCCCCCATATATAAAGGAGTGGAGGAGGGGGAGGGCCGGCCCTCTCATGGCGCGTCCAAGGGGGGAGTCCTACTCCCGGTGGGAGTAGGATTCCCCCTTCTCTAGTTGGAGTAGGAGAGGAAGGAAGGGGGAGAGAGAGGGAAGGAAAGGGGGGCCCCGGCCCCCAACCAATTCGGATTGGGCTTGGGGGGGCACCCTCCACCTTGGCCGCCTCCTCTCTCCCACTAAGGCCCAATAAGGCCCATACACTCCCTGGGGGGTGTACTCCGGTAAATGCCCGAACTCACCCGGAACCATTCCGATGTCCAAACATAGCCTTCCAATATATCAATCATTATGTCTCGACCATTTCGATACTCCTCGTCATGTCCATGATCTCATCCGGGACTCCGAACAACCTTCGGTACATAAAAACACATAAACTCATAATACCGATCGTCATCGAATGTTAAGCATGCGGACCCTACGGGTTCGAGAACTAGGTAGACATGACTGAGGCTCATCTCTGGTCAATAACCAACAACGGAACCTGGATGCTCATATTGGTTCCTACATATTCTATGAAGATCTTTATCGGTCAACCGCATAACAACATACGTTGTTCCCTTTGTCATCGGTATGTTACTTGCAATCTCGTTACCGGCAAGTCTCTTTACTCATTCCGTAATGCAACATCCCGCAACTAACTCATTAGTTACATTGCTTGCAAGGCTTATGGTGATGTGCATTACCGAGAGGGCCCAGAGATACCTCTCCGATACACGGAGTGACAAATCCTAATCTCGATCTATGCCAACTCAACAAACACCATTGGAGACACCTGTAGAGCATCTTTATAGTCACCCAGTTACATTGTGACAATTCATTGCACACTAAGTGTTCCTCCGTTATTCGGGAGTTGCATAATCTCATAGTCATAGGAACATGTATAAGTTATGGAGAAAGCAATAGAAGTAAACTAAATGATCAAAGTGCTAAGCTAACGGATGGGTCAAGTCAATCACATCATTCTCTAATGATGTGATCCCGTTCATCAAATGACAACTCTTGTCTATGGCTAGGAAACTTAACCTTCTTTGATTAACGAGCTAGTCATGTAGAGGCATACTAGTGACACTCATTTTGTCTATGTATTCACACGTGTACTAAGTTTCCGGTTAATACAATTCTAGCGTGAATAATAAACATTTATCATGATATAAGTAAATATAAATAAAAACTTTATTATTGCCTCTAGGGCATATTTCCTTTAGTATCCCACTTGCACTAGAGTCAATAATCTAGATTACATAGTAATGATTCTAACACCCATGGAGTTCTGGTGCTGATCATGTTTTGCTCGTGAGAGAGGCGTAGTCAATGGGTCTGCAACATTCAGATCTGTATGTATCTTGCAAATATCTATGTCTCCCTCCTTGACTTGATCACGGATGGAATTGATGCGTATTTTGATGTGCTTGGTTCTCTTGTGAAATCTGGATTCCTTTGCCCAGGCAATTGCACCCATGTTGTCACAAAAGATTTTCATTGGATCCGATGCACTAGGTATGACACCTAGATCGGATATGAACTCCTTCATCCAGACTCCTTCATTTGCTGCTTCCGAAGAAGCTATGTACTCTGCTTCACACGTAGATCCCGCCACGATGCTCTGCTTGGAACTGCACCAACTGACAGCTCCACCATTCAATAAAAATATGTATCCGTTTTGTGAGTTAGAGTCATCTGGATCAGTGTCAAAGCTTGCATCGATGTAACCGTTTACGATGAGCTCTTTGTCACCTCCATAAACGAGAAACATATCCTTAGTTCTTTTCAGGTATTTCAAGATGTTCTTGACCGCTGTCCAGTGATCCATTCCTGGATTACTTTGGTACCTCCCTGCTAAACTAATAGCAAGGCACGCATCAGGTCTGGTACACAACATTGCATACATGATAGAACCTATGGCTGAAGCATAGGGAATGCCTTTCATTTTCTCTCTATCTTCTGCAGTGGTCGGGCATTGAGTCTGACTCAACTTCACACCTTGTAACACAGGCAAGAACCCTTTCTTTGCATGATCCATTTTGAACTTCTTCAAAACTTTATCAAGGTATGTGCTTTGTGAAAGTCCAATTAAGCGTCTTAATCTATGTCTATAGATCTTGATGCCCAATATATAAGCAACTTCACCAAGGTCTTTCATTGAAAAATTCTTATTCAAGTATCCTTTTATGCTTTCAGAAATTCAGTATCATTTCCGATCAGCAATATGTCATCCACATATAATATGAGAAATGCTATAGAGCTCCCACTCACTGTCTTGTAAATACAGGCTTCTCCAAAAGTCTGTATAAAACCATATACTTTGATCACACTATCAAAGCATATATTCCAACTCCGAGAGGTTTGCACCAGTCCATAAATGGATCGCTGGAGCTTGCACACTTTGTTAGCAGCTTTTGGATCGAACAAACCTTCTGGTTGCATCATATACAACTCTTCTTTAAGATATCCATTAAGGAATGCGGTTTTGACATCCATTTGCCAAATTTCATAATCATAAAATGCAGCAATTGTAACATGATTCGGACAGACTTAAGCATCGCTATGGGTGAGAAGGTCTCATTGTAATCAACTCCTTGAACTTGTGGAAAACCTTTTGCAACAAGTCGAGCTTTGTAGATAGTAACATTACCGTCAGCGTCAGTCTTCTTCTTGAAGATCCATTTATTCTCTATGGCTTGCCGATCATCGGGCAAGTCAACCAAAGTCCACACTTTGTTCTCATACATGGACCCCATCTCAGATTTCATGGCCTTAAGCCATTGTGCGGAATCTGGGCTCATCATCGCTTCCTCATAGTTCGTAGGTTCGTCATGGTCAAGTAACATGACCTCCAGAACAAGATTACCGTACCACTCTGGTGCGGATCTTACTCTAGTTGACCTACGAGGTTCGGTAGTAACTTGATCAGAAGTTTCATGATCATCATCATTAGCTTCCTCACTTACTGGTGTAGGAATCACCGGAACTGATTTCTGTGATGAATTACTTTCCAATAAGGGAGCATGTATAGTTACCTTATCAAGTTCTACTTTCCTCCCACTCACTTCTTTTGAGAGAAACTCCTTCTCTAGAAAGGATCCATTCTTATCAACGAATATCTTGCTTTCGGATCTATGAAGACACATTTCTCCGATTTTGGTTTGAGCTTATCAGGTTGAAGCTTTTTCACATAAGCATCACAGCCCCAAACTTTAAGAAACAACAACTTGGGTTTCTTGCCAAACCACAGTTCATAAGGTGTCGTCTCAATGGATTTTGATGGTGCCCTATTTAATGTGAATGCAGCCGTCTCTAAAGCATAACCCCAAAACGATAGCGGTAAATAAGTAAGAGACATCATAGATCACACCATATCTAATAAAGTGCGGTTACGACATTCGGACACACCATTACGCTATGGTGTTCCAGGTGGCGTGAGTTGCGAAACTATTTTGCATTGTTTCAAATGAAGACCAAACTCATAACTCAAATATTCACCTCCACGATCAGATCGTAGAAAATTAATTTTCTTGTTACAATGATTTTCCACTTCACTCTGTAATTCTTTGAACTTTTCAAATGTTTCAGACTTATGATTCATCAAGTAGATATACCCATATCTGCTCAAATCATCTATGAAGGTAATAAAATAATGATACCCACCGCGAGCATCAACACTCATCGGACCGCATACATCTGTGGGTGAGTAGAGGGATGGCCTGGCCAGCGGTGGGAGTAGTAGGGGGCGGTGAGGCCTCCACGGCATCGCAGCCGGCCACGGGAGACAGGAGCACGAGGCACGACCGACACTAGTTTGGGCGGCTGGAGCAAGAAGACCAGAGGTTGAAGAAGCACTACGACTGTTGGATGGACATCATACAGTCAGTGGAGCTAGAATCGTTCATATTGATTAAGTAGACAAAGCCCTCCATCCCCGTCAACTTAGTTGGCCCACAAGTCAGCCTCCCACTACTGTGGGTCCCAACTAGCAGGGGGTATTCATTTTTTTGTGCGTAATAAGGAGGCACTTCCTTGTGTGCGAAGATATAGCTGGTGGGTCCGACCTGTCAGCGGTGGGAACATATTTTCGTGAAATACAGATTCCCTTCTGATGACCCACAAGTATAGGGGATCTATCGTAGTCCAGCAAGTATTCTCTGCAAGTACTGAAATAAGTGGTAACAGATAGTTTTGTGATAGGATAATTTGTAACGAGCAACAAGTAACAAAAGTAAATAAAGTGCAGCAAAGTGGCCTAATCCTTTCTGTAGCAAAGGACAAGCCTGGACAAACTCTTATATAGAGAAAAGCGCTCCCGAGGACACATGGGAATATCGTCAAGCTAGTTTTCAGCACGCTCATATGATTCGCGTTCGGTACTTTGATAATTTGGTATGTGGGTGGACCGGTGCTTGGGTACTGCCCTTACTTGGACAAGCATCCCACTTATGATTAACCTCTACTGCAAGCATCCGCAACTACAACAAAAGTATTAAGGTAAACCTAACCATAGCATGAAACATATGGATCCAAATCAGCCCCTTATGAAGCAACGCATAAACTAGGGTTTAAGCTTCTGTCACTCTAGCAACCCATCATCTACTTATTACTTGTAACACCCCGGATGTAATTTACCTTATCTGTATCCCAACTCTTGCCGTTTCTGGCACTAAGTTATTTTATTTCTCTGTTGTCGGGTTTTTGTATTTGTGTGTTGTTATCTTTGTCATGCATCTCATATCATGTCATCATGTGCATTGCATTTGCATACGTGTTTTTCTCATGCATTCGAGCATTTTCCCCGTTGTCCGTTTTGCATTCCGGCGCTCCTATGTCCTCCGGTGGTCCTTTCTACCTCTTTTCATGTGCGGGCGTTAAACATTTCCGGATTGGACCGAGACTTGTCATGTGGCCTTGGTTTACTACCGGTAGACCGCCTGTCAAGTTTCGTGCCATTTGGACTTCGTTTGATACTCCAACGGTTAACCGAGGGACCGAAAAGGCCTCGTGTGTGTTGCAGCCCAACACCCTTCCAAACTGGCCCAAAACCCACCAAAACCCCTTCTACAATCTAGAACGTTCAATCACGATCGCGTGGCCGCAAACCGCACCTCATTTGGAGCTTCCTAGCTCCCTCTACCTCTATATAAAGGGCACCCACTACAAATTCGCGGATCATTTCGCACCCTAACCCTAAAATCTGTTGCTCTCGCCGCCGGACGTGTCCGAGTTGGGCCGGACACATCCGCCCGCCACCGCCGACCAACGGGACGCCGCCACGTCAGCCCCGCGGCGTCCCACATCGCTGCCGCCCCCCGAGGCCCGCGGGAAGCCCGCACGGCCCGGTCTGCCCGACGCGCTGCCCCGCGCCCTCGTCTCCATCGCCGGCTTGGCCCCGCCGCCGCGCGCCGGCTCACCGCCACGGCCGTGCCTCCGCCGCACCGGGCCGCCGCCCGCCGCCACCGATCCGCCTCGTCGCCGGCGCCCCGTCGCCCTCCTCGCCGCACCTCCACCTCGCCTCCCCGCCTCTTCCTCGTCTCCGGCCGGCGAACCCTGTCCAATGAACAATAACTCCGGCAAACCTCGGGATCCACGCCGGCCAGATCTCAAATCTGAAATCTCCCGGATGACTTTTATCCTCGAAACCCTAGCTTTTTAGCATTTTCCGCATGCCTTAACTCTGCATCCGTAGCTCCGATTCGTGCGTGTAGCATATCAAAATGTTCGTCTCGACGAGTACATCATTTAATATCATTGCATCATTTTCATTTGAGCTCATCTTGATACCCGAACTGCTCTTGGAAGAGGGATATGCGATGAATTTGTCAGATCTGTTTCAGCAAATAGCCTTTTGTCATTTTTGCCATGATTAATGTGTGCATGCTATGATCCTGAGCTCTACATGTGTTTTGTTATATGCCATGCCATATTTACAGGGGTGTATGCCATGTATTTTTGTGATATTTGTGGTGACTAGCACAAGCTTGCAAAGTAGCGTAATCGTTGATGCTGATTTCAGGGACTTAGAATTTCACCAAGTCCTTGTCCTGTTTTTGTTGTTATGCCATATGTTCATGTTGTTTCCTATTGATCTGTGCCTCTTTCAAGGATGATCAGTAAAGATGTTTTGTTAACATTGTGGTTATCTATCCATCCGTTTCTTTGTTTGCATTTATGGAGCACCCTAGCTTGAGTTAATCGAGCTCTACTTTTGCTACAAAATGATCCTGGCAGATTGTTGACATGTTTAGCGATTTTGCCGAGGATGTTGCTATTGATCCGTGCATGCTATGTTGTTGTTCTTGCCATTTATAGCTCCTTTGCCATGCCTTCTTGATGGATGTATGCTTAGTTTTTCATGCCATGCTCTGTAGTGAGTGCATCGAGCTCGTAAACATGCCTACTTGTCAAATCTGTTTTGCATGCTCCAGTTTTTCACTAAGTCTGAATCTGTTTATGTTTTTGCTATGTTCACATGCTTGTAATTTTATTTTATGATCCCTTTTGGCTCAAGGTCACTAAGGGACTTTTGTTAAGTGCTTTGAGTAGCTTCATGCCATGCCTTGATTTTCCATGTTAAGTTCCTGTAGAATGTAGTTTTCAGGCTCTAAAGATTGCTTCCTGCTGATAAATTCCAGACTTGTTATCTGTAGAATGTAGTTTGAAACCTGTTATCTTTTGCACTTCTGCCATGCTTGTTTGAACCTGTTAATGGATGAATTAGCCGTAGCTCAGTGTTCATCTTTTGTCAAGCATCATGAGTAGATCCCTGCCATGTATATTGTTGTCATGTTTGAGGCTATAGCATATTTAACTTGATGCATTTAGATGGTTACTTGCTGACTATCGCAAACCGGTGCCATATTTGTTTTGCTTGCCATTTCCAAACCGTGCATCCGATTCCGGTGATCTTTATATCGATTTCAACTGAAATCACCTCACCTTTCCAGTGGCACTCTTGGATTTCTAAGTTGAGGCCAGGTTCTTTCATTCCTTTGCAAATCTTGCATACGCATCACATATCGCATCCCGCATATCATACCATGTTTGCATCATGTTGCTTGAGCATTGCATGTAGTTGATTGTGTTCCTTTTGCTTGTTGTTCTTGCTTGGGTAGAGCCGGGAGATGAGTTCATGAACGAGGATCCCGTTCAGTTCTCTTACGAGCATCAAGGCAACTCTGACAACTTTGCAGGCAAGATGACCATACCCTCAAAATCACTTCTATCTTTGCTTGCTAGATGCTCGCTCTTTTGCTATGCCTATGCTACGATACCTACCACTTGCTTATCATGCCTCCCATATTGCCATGTCCAACCTCTAAACCACCATGTCTTAGCAAACCATTGTTTGGCTATGTTATCACTTTGCTCGGCCCCTCTTATAGCGTTGCTAGTTGCAGGTGAAGATTGGGGATCGTTCCTTGTTGGAACATTGTTTATTGTTGGGATATCACAATATTATCTTGTTTACCTTAATACACCTATATACTTGGTAAAGGGTGGAAGGCTCGGCCTTTTTCCTAGTGTTTTGTTCCACTCTTGCCGCCCTAGTTTCCTTCATATCGGTGATGTGTTCCCGGATTTTGCGTTCCTTACACGGTTGGGTTATAATGGGAACCCCTTGACAGTTCGCCTTGAATAAAACTCCTCCAGCAATGCCCAACCTTGGTTTTACCATTTGCCACCTAGCCTCTTTTTCCCTTGGGTTTCCGGAGCCCAAGGGTCATCTTTATTTAAACCCCCCTGGGCCAGTGCTCCTCTGAGTGTTGGTCCGAACTGGGCAGCCTGCGGGGCCACCTCGGGGAAACTCAAGGTTTGGTTTTACTCGTAGCTTGACCTATCTGAGTGTGCCCTGAGAATGAGATATGTGCAGCTCCTATCGGGATTTGTCGGCACATTCGGGCGGTGTTGCTGCACTTGTTTTACCATTGTCAAGGATGTCTTATAACCGGGATGCCGAGTCTGATCGGAATGTCTCGGGAGAAGGAATATCCTTCGTTGACCGTGAGAGGTTGTGATGCGCTAAGTTGGGACTCCCCTGTAGGGATCTGAACTTTCGAAAGCCATGCCCGCGGTTATGGGCAGATGGGAATTTGTTAATGTCCGGTTATAGATAACCTGAAACTTAACTTAATTAAAATGCACCAACCGCGTGTGTTACCGTGATGGGCTCTTCTCGGCGGAGTCCGGGAAGTGAACACGGTGTTGGAGTAATGCTTGACGTAGGTTGTTCTAGGATCACTTCTTGATCATAGTTGTTCGACCATGCTTTTGCTTTCTCTTCTCGCTTTCTTTTGTGAATAGGTTAGCCACCATATATGCTAGTCGCTTGCTGCAGCTCCACATCATACCTTGCCTTACCTATAAGCTTAAATAGTCTTGATCGCGAGGGTGTGAGATTGCTGAGTCCCCGTGACTCACAGATTACTCCAAACCAGATGCAGGGACCGATGATACCGCTCCAGACGATGCTCTTGAGCTCAAGTGGGAGTTCGATGAAGACTCTCGTCGTTACTATGTGTCCTTCCCAGATGATCAGTAGTGGTGCCCAGTTGGGGCGATCGGGGACTTTGTCGCATTTGGGGGTTGATCTTTATTTTGGTACCGTAGTCGGACCATGAGTGTATTGGATGAATGTAATGACTTATTTATGTAATTGTGTGACGTGGCGAGTGTAAGCCAACTATGTACTTTACCCCTTTATTTATTTACATGGGTTGTTGTGAAGATTACCTCACTTGTGACATTGCTTTCAATGCGGTTATGCCTCTAAGTCGTGCTTCGACACGTAGGAGATATAGCCGCATCGAGGGCGTTACAAGTTGGTATCAGAGCCTTCCCCGACCTTAGGAGCCCCCTGCTTGATCGAATCATTCGCGTTGTTGAGTCTAGAAAAAATGTTTTGAGTCATTTAGGAATTATATATCGGAGAGTTAGGAATTCTTTTTACTCCCCAGTCCCTTCGTCGCTCTGGTGAGGCATCCTGACGTAGAGTTTTGACTCTTCTCTTCTCAAATTTCACTAAATTTTTTTTAGGATCACGCGGGTATCTTGGAATCGTTCCGATGGTTTTGTGACTAGAACATTGTTCTTGGTGCCTCATGTCATTTAAGGGTTGTGGCAGTGTCCCGGGGAGTTGAGCTCCGAGGTGTTGTCGTCACAATTTTATCGTTGACATTCTGGAATACCTGAGTTTCACCGACATTGAAAATCTCTTTTATGCAGTTGTTGGTGAGATAACCTCGATGCCACCTAGTACTGGGGCGGGAGTTCGGGAGTATTGCCATAACTTGTATAACGGATGCTTTTCGAAGGTTGAGGTAAATGATTTCCGAAGGTTTCTTGGTTATGTGTTGAAGGATGGATACAGCTGGATGTAGGATTTGCTAGATTTGGGTGAGATATTATGCTTCCCTTGTATCCCCGACACCTGATTGCATAACCGGAAAGGTTCGTGAGTTTCATAGGTGGGAATTCTTGTAGCTCTAGTTCTTCTTCCGCGGATATTTGGTTTGGGATTGGGTAATCCTCACCAAGTATTTGTTCTTGTCCGTACCTTTTTGTTTTTCTTCTACCTCAATTCTAAGTGGCTTCTCAATTTATGGAAATGTGACCATTTCAATTGGAATGCATTCGTTCATTTTGTTCGGATGTGACGACTATATGTTGCAATTTCAACCCATTTGATTCAGCTTAAATATTTGTCTGTCAAGATGCTAATGGATGTCACCCTCTTCAGGATGGCTCCTCCAACACGCACGACTCTGAATCCTGATCCGCCACCACCACCTCCACCTCCGGAGGCTTGGCAAGCTGTGATGGCCGCTACCAATGCAAACACGCAGCTGATCATGCAACTTCTTCAGGAGCGCAACCAAGGGAACCAAGGTCATGGCAACAATCAGAATCAGTTCGCTACACTCAACCAGTTCCTTGCTAACCAGCCAAAGACCTTCAGCAATTGTGTTGAGGCAACAGACGCTGATGATTGGCTCGTGGACATATGCAAGCATTTTGAGTGCAGTAACGTCAGGCCTGAGGACTTTGTCAAGTTTGCCTCCTTCCAACTCAAAGACCAAGCTACAGAATGGTTCCAGTAGTACAAAGATTCCAAAGGAGGCCGTGTGATTACCTGGGATGAATTCCGTCAAGACTTCAAAGCTCATAATATTCCTCAGAGTGTGGTTGAGAGCAAGCGTGAGGAATTCCGCAACCTGAAGCAAGGCACTATGTCTGTTTATCAGTACAACATCATGTTTCAAAAGCTTGTTCGTTTCGCCAAGCAGGACGTCCCTGACAAGAAGAGCATGATATACCAGTTCAGGGGTGGTCTCAGAGAAGAACTCCAACTAGCTCTCGTCCTCTTTGAGCCCAAGAAGTACGATGAGTTATACAACATGGCAATGAAGCAAGAGGCTGCCCAACTGAAGTGCGATGCTTCTAAGAAGCGAGTCAGAGATGCAACTCCTTCTTCCTCAACTCAAGTGGCTAAGCAGCAAAAGTATTGGCTTCCTCCTCCTCTGTTCCGTCAGCCTTATCAGCAGAAGAGCAAAGGTGGCAGTGGATCTTCCCACCCAACCAACCCAGGCTTTCAGAACAAGACTTCGTCTCAAGCTCCAAGATCAAGTGCTCCGTATCACCGTCCGCTCTCGGAGGTCACATGCAACAAGTGCCAACAGAAGGGTCACTATGCCAACAAATGCTTCAATCAGAGGCATCTCCCTCCTCCTCCTCCTGTGAGATCTGCAAGTACAGCTGTGGTCAAGCATAACCCCAAGCATGCCAAGGTCAACTTGATGAATGCAGCTCAGGCAGAGGACTCATCAGGTGTCATCATGGGCAACCTTCCTGTTAACGATGTTCCTGCAAAAGTACTTTTTGATACTGGTGCATCGCATTGTTTCATGTCAAAGCCATTTTTTGCCAAGAATGAATTCGTTTCTTCTCATTTGGGTAAAAAAATGGATATCGTTTCTCCTGGCAAATGTTTGAGTGCCAGTTTGGAGGTTCCAGATGTTACTATCACATTGGGCGACTATAAGTTTCTTTCTTCTCCAATGGTCCTTGGTAACTCGGATATTGATCTTATTCTTGGAATGGACTGGCTTTCTAAGCACAAGGCTCAGCTTGATTGTGCTGCCAGGCAGATTCAACTGACTCATTCGTCTGAGGATGTAATTATGTTTGCCGCAAGGGATGATACCATTCGTCTATTTTCTCTCAATGAGAAGGGTGAGCTAGATGCCATCTCTCAAATTTTGGTCGTTTGCGAATATCAAGACGTCTTTCCAGAAGAGCTTCCAGGAATGCCTCTGCACCGGCCAGTTGAATTCGTCATCAATATTGAGCCTGGCACGGAACCTGTTTGCAAACGTCCTTACAAGCTTGGACCTGAAGAGTTGAAGGAGAGTAAGAAGCAACTCGATATAGAAGAGCGTATGGGTCTCATCCGACCTAGTTCTTTTGTGTGGGGTTGTGGAGTTCTTTTTGTGAAGAAGAAGGTTGGAACAGACCGACTTTGTGTTGACTACCGTCCATTGAACAAGAAGACTATAAAGAACAAGTACCCACTTCCCAACATCAATGAGCTGTTTGAACAACTCAAAGGTGCTCCAGTATTCTCCAAGCTTGATCTCCGTATGGGCTATCACCAGATTCGAATTCGTGAGCAAGATATCCCCAAGACGGTGTTCAGAACAAGCTATGGTTCATATGAATACACTGTCATGTCTTTCGGCCTCGTCAACGCTCCTCCGACATTCTCTGGCATGATGAACTCCATCTTCAACCCCTACACAAATGACTTCGTCTTGGTCTACCTCGATGACATTTTGGTCTTTTCCAAGAACAAGGAAGATCATGCCAAGCACTTGCGTTTGGTGCTGGATAAGCTCAGAGAACATCAGTTCTATGCCAAGTTTTCAAAGTGCGAGTTTTGGCTCGATGATGTTCTCTACCTTGGGCATATCATCTCTGCCAAGGGCGTTGCTGTGAATCCTGAGAAGATGTCTACAATTGTGAATTGGGAACCACCTCAGAACGTGAAGCAACTCCGCATCTTCCTTGGTCTCGGAAGCTATTGTTGAAGGTTCGTTGAGAACATTTCAAAAATCGCAAAGCCTCTTTCCAACCTTCTCCAGAAGCACGTGAAGTACATTTGGTCTCCTGAATGTGACATCGCTTTCAACACCCTGAAACAGAAGTTAGTCACTGCTCCAGTTCTGACTCCTCCTGATGAATCCAAACCGTTCGAGGTCTTATGCGATGCCTCTCTTCAAGGTCTTGGTGCAGTGTTGATGCAAGAGAAGAAAGTTGTGGCTTATATTTCTCGCCAGTTGAAGCCTAATGAAAAGAACTACCCCACTCATGACCTCGAGTTGGCGGCAGTTGTGCATGCTCTTTTGACTTGGAGACATCTCTTATTGGGAAGGAAAGTGGACATCTTCACTGACCACAAGAGTCTCAAGTACATCTTCACTCAGCCTAATCTCAACCTCAGGCAGACTCGTTGGGTCAAAATGATTCAAGAGTATAATTCGAGCATCGAATATACTCCAGGCAAGGCCAATGTAATTGCTGAAGCATTGAGCAGGAAGGCTTACTGCAACAGTTTGATTCTCAAGCCTTACCAACCCGAGCTTTGTGAAGCTTTCCACAAACTCAATCTGAAAGTTGTTCCTCAAGGTTTCCTCGCCAACCTCCAAGTCTCTCCTACTTTGGAAGATCAGATTTGTGAGGCTCAACTTCTTGATGCTATGGTGAAGAAGGTGAAGATTGGGATTGCCAAGAGTCAACCCAAGTACAAGTGCTATCGCCTTAATGACAAGGATACTCTATTCTTCGGGGATCGCATTGTTGTGCCTAAAGGTGACCTTCGTAAAGTCATTATGAACGAGGCTCACAATTCACTCCTCTCTATCCACCCTGGAAGTACAAAGATGTACCATGACCTCAAGCAGTCATATTGGTGGACTCGAATGAAGCGTGAGATTGCTCAGTTCGTGAAGGAATGTGATGTCTGTAGAAGAGTGAAGGCAGAACACCAACGACCAGCTGGTCTCCTCCAACCTCTTGCCATTCCAGAATGGAAGTTTGACCACATTGAGATGGACTTCGTGACTGGATTTCCAAAGTCCAAGCATGGCAATGATGCTATATTCGTTGTCATCGACAAACTTACTAAAGTGGCTCATTTCCTGCCTATCAAAGAGTCTATCACAGCAGCTCAATTGGCAGAGCTATATACCTCTCGGATTGTCTCTCTGCACAGCATTCCGCAGTTGATATCTTCAGATCGTGGTAGCATCTTCACCTCCAAGTTTTGGGATTCTTTTCAGAAGGCCATGGGCACCAACATCCGTTTCAGCATAGCTTTTCATCCCCAAACTAGTGGCCAAGTCGAGCGTGTCAATCAGATTCTTGAAGATATGCTCAGGGCTTGCGTTATCTCCTTCAGTATGAAGTGGGAAGATTGTCTTCCATATGCCGAGTTCTCCTACAACAACAGCTTCCAAGCGAGTTCGGGCAAGGCCCCATTTGAAATTTTCTATGGCAGGAAGTGTCGTACTCCTCTTAACTGGTCAGAGACTGGTGAACATCAACTTCTTGGCAATGACTTGATCACAGAGGCAAAAGAGATGTGCAAAGTCATTCGTGATAACCTCAAAGCCGCGCAATCGCGCCAGAAGAGCTACTATGATAGTAAGCATCGTGATTTGGCTTTCGAGATCGGAGACCATGTTTACCTCCGCGTCTCTCCAATGAAAGGTACTCATCGCTTCGGTATCAAAGGGAAGCTTGCCCCTAGATACGTGGGTCCTTTGAAGATCGTCAGCAAGAGAGGCGATCTCGCCTATCAACTTGAGCTTCCCTCCAACTTTGCAAATGTGCACGACGTGTTTCATGTCTCTCAGCTCCGCAAGTGCTTCAAGACTCCTGACCGCACCGTCAACTTCGAAGACATTGATCTCCAAGAAGACCTTTCTTATCGTGAGCACCCAGTTTCTATTCATGAAGAAATTGAGCGCAAGACTCGCAACAAGTCAATCAAATTCCTCAAAGTCAAGTGGTCACACCATTCCGACCATGAAGCCACCTGGGAACGCGAGGATCACCTCCGTTTTGAGTACCCGGAGTTTTTCCTGTCCTAGATCTCGGGACGAGATCCTTTTGTAGTGGTGGAGTGTTGTAACACCCCGGATGTAATTTACCTTATCTGTATCCCAACTCTTGCCGTTTTCGGCACTAAGTTATTTTATTTCTCTGTTGTCGGGTTTTTGTCTTTGTGTGTTGTTGTCTTTGTCATGCATCTCATATCATGTCATCATGTGCATTGCATTTGCATACATGTTCGTCTCATGCATTCGAGCATTTTCCCCGTTGTCCGTTTTGCATTCCGGTGCTCCTATGTCCTCCGGTGGTCCTTTCTACCTCTTTTCGTGTGCGGGCGTTAAACATTTCCGGATTGGACCGAGACTTGCCATGTGGCCTTGGTTTACTACCGGTAGACCGCCTGTCAAGTTTCGCGCCATTTGGACTTTGTTTGATACTCCAGCGGTTAACCGGGGGACCGAAAAGGCCTCGTGTGTGTTGCAGCCCAACACCCTTCCAAACTGGCCCAAAACCCACCTAAACCCCTTCTATCATCTAGAGCGTTCGATCACGATCACGTGGCCGCAAACCGCACCTCATTTGGAGCTTCCTAGCTCCCTCTACCTCCATATAAAGGGCACCCACTACAAATTCGCGGATCATTTCACACCCTAACCCTAAAATCTGCTCCTCTCGCCGCCGGACATGTCCGAATTGGGCCGGACACGTCCGCCCGCCACCACCGACCAACGGGACGCCGCCACGTCAGCCCCGTGGCGCCCCACATCGCCGCCGCCGCCCGAGGCCCGCTAGGCCCACGGGAAGCCCCCGCGGCCCGGTCTGCCCGCCGCCGCCCGAGGCCATCCACGCGCCGCCCCGCGCCCTCGTCTCCGTCGCCGGTGCGGCCGCGCCTCCACCGCACTGGGCCGCCGCCCGCCGGCGCCGCCGATCCGCCTCGTCGCCGGCGCCCCATCGTCCTCCTCGCCGCACCTCCACCTCGCCTCCCCTCCTCTTCCTCGTCTCCGGCCGGCGAACCCTCTTCGGTGAACAGTAACTCTGGCAAACCTCGGGATCCATGCCGGCCGGATCTCAGATCTGAAATCTCCCGGTTGACTTTTATCCTCGAAACCCTAGCTTTTTAGCATTTTTCCGCATGCCCTAACTCTGCATCCGTAGATCCGATTCGTGCATGTAGCATATCAAAATGTTCTTCTCGACGAGTATATCATTTCATCTCATTGCATCATTTTCATTTGAGCTCATCTTGATGCCCAAACTGCTGTTGGAAGAGGGCTATGTGATGAATTTGTCAGATCTATTTCAGCAAATAGCCTTTTGTCATTTTTGCCATGATTAATCTGTGCATGCTATGATCCTGAGCTCTACATGTGTTTTGTTATATGCCATGCCATATTTACATGGGTGTATGCCATGTATTTTTGTGATATTTGTGGTGACTAGCACAAGCTTGCAAAGTAGCGTAATCGTTGATGCTGATTTCAGGGACTTAGAATTTCACCAAGTCCTTGTCCTGTTTTTGTTGTTATGCCATATGTTCATGTTGTTTCCTATTGATCCGTGCCTCTTTTAAGGATGATCAGTAAAGATGTTTTGTTAACATTGTGGTTATCTATCCATCCGTTTCTTTGTTTGCATTTATGGAGCACCCTAGCTTGAGTCAACCGAGCTCTACTTTTGCTACAAAATGATCCTGGCAGATTGTTGACATGTTTAGCGATTTTGCCGAGGATGTTGCTATTGATCCGTGCATGTTATGTTGTTGTTCTTGCCATTTCTAGCTCCTATGCAATGCCTTCTTGATGGATGTATGCTTAGTTTGTCATGCCACGTTCTGTAGTGAGTGCATCGAGCTCGTAAACATGCCTACTTGTCAAATCTGTTTTGCATGCTCCAGTTTTTCACCAAGTCTGAAACTGTTTATGTTTTTGCTATGTTCACATGCTTGTAATTTTATTTTCTAATCCCTTTTGGCTCAAGGTCACTAAGGTACTTTTGTTAAGTGCTTTGAGTAGCTTCCTGCCATGCCTTGCTTTGCCATTAAAGTTCCTGTAGCATGTAGTCTTCATGCTCTAAAGATTGCTTCCTGCTGATAAATTCCAGACTTGTGTTAATTTCACTAAGTCTGAAAACTGTTATCTTTTGCACTTTTTCCATGCTTGTTTGAACCTGTTAATGGATGAATTAGCCGTAGCTCAGTGTTCATATTTTGTCAAGCATCATGAGTGGATCCCTGACATGTATTTTGTTGTCATGTTTGAGTGCTGTAGCATATTTAACTTGATGCATTTAGATGGTTACTTGCTGATTATAGCAGACCGGTGCCATATTTGTTTTGCTTGCAATTTCCAAACCGTGCATCCAATTCCGGTGATCTTTATATCGATTTCAACCGAAATAACCTCACCTTTCTAGTGGCACTCTTGGATTTCCAACTTGAGGCCAGGTTCTTTCATTCCTTTGCAAATCATGCATATGCATCACATAGCGCATCCCGCATATCATACCATGTTTGCATCATGTTGCTTGAGCATTGCACGTGGTTGATTGTGCTCCTTTTGCTTGTTGTTCTTGCTTGGGTAGAGCCGGGAGACGAGTTCGTGAATGAGGAGCCCGTCGAGTTCACTTACGAGGATCAAGGCAACTCTGACAACTTTGCAGGCAAGATGACCATACCCTCGAAATCACATCTATCTTTGCTTGCTAGATGCTCGCTCTTTTGCTATGACTATGCTACGATACCTACCACTTGCTTATCATGTCTCCCATATTGCCATGTCCAACCTCTAACCCACCATGTCCTAGCAAACCATTGTTTAGCTATGTTACCGCTTTGCTCGGCCCCTCTTATAGCGTTGCTAGTTGCAGGTGAAGATTGGGGATCGTTCCTTGTTGGAACATTGTTTATTGTTGGGATATCACAATATTATCTTGTTTACCTTAATGCACATATATACTTGGTAAAGGGTGGAAGGCTTGGCCTTTTTCCTAGTGTTCCGTTCCACTCTTGCCGCCCTAGTTTCCGTCATATCGGTGTTATGTTCCCGGATTTTGCGTTCCTTACACGGTTGGGTTATAATGGGAACCCCTTGATAGTTCGCCTTGAATAAACCTCCTCCAGCAATGCCCAACCTTGGTTTTACCATTTGCCAGCTAGCCTCTTTTTCCCTTGGGTTTCTGGAGCCCAAGGGTCATCTTTATTTAAACCCCCCTGGGCCAGTGTTCCTCTGAGTGTTGGTCCGAACTGGGCAGCCTGCGGCGCCACCTCGGGGAAATTCGAGGTTTGGTTTTACTCGTAGCTTGACCTATCTGAGTGTGACCTGAGAACGAGATATGTGCAGCTCCTATCGGGATTTGTCGGCACATTCGGGCGGTGTTGCTGGACTTGTTTTACCATTCCCGAGGATGTCTTGTAACTGGGATGCCGAGTCTGATCGGAATGTCTCGGGAGAAGGAATATCCTTCGTTGATCGTGAGAGCTTGTGATGGGCTAAGTTGGGACTCCCCTGCAGGGATTTGAACTTTCGAAAGTCGTGCCCGCGGTTATGGGCAGATGGGAATTTGTTAATGTCCGGTTATAGATAACCTGAAACTTAACTTAATTAAAATGCACCAACCGCGTGTGTTACCGTGATGGGCTCTTCTCGGCGGAGTCCGGGAAGTGAACACTGTGTTGGAGTAATGCTTGACGTAGGTTGTTCTAGGATCACTTCTTGATCATAGTTGTTCGACCATGCTTTTGCTTTCTCTTCTCGCTTTCTTTTGCGAATAGGTTAGCCACCATATATGCTAGTCGCTTGCTGCAGCTCCACATCATACCTTGCCTTACCTATAAGCTTAAATAGTCTTGATCGCGAGGGTGTGAGATTGCTGAGTCCCCGTGACTCACAGATTACTCCAAACCAGATGCAGGGACCGATGATACCGCTCCAGACGATGCTCTTGAGCTCAAGTGGGAGTTCGATGAAGACTCTCGTCGTTACTATGTGTCCTTCCCAGATGATCAGTAGTGGTGCCCAGTTGGGGCGATCGGGGACTTTGTCGCATTTGGGGGTTGATCTTTATTTTGGTACCGTAGTCGGACCATGAGTGTATTGGATGAATGTAATGACTTATTTATGTAATTGTGTGACATGGCGAGTGTAAGCCAACTATGTACTTTACCCCTTTATTTATTTACATGGGTTGTTGTGAAGATTACCTCACTTGCGACATTGCTTTCAATGCGGTTATGCCTCTAAGTCGTGCTTCGACACGTAGGAGATATAGCCGCATCAAGGGCGTTACATTACTCCCCCAATGTCTTCCTCTAGGCCCAAATAATGGTGAAGTGTCATGTAGTCGACGTTCACATAACACCACTAGAGGAGAGACAACATATGTCTCATTAAAATATCGAACGAATACCAAATTCACATGACTACTAATAGCAAGACTTCTCCCATGTCCTCAGGAACAAAAGTAACTACTCACAAAGCATAAACATGTTCATAATCAGAGGGGTATTAATATGCATATAGGATCTGAACATATGACCTTCCACCAATTTAACCAACTGGCATCAACTACAAGGAGTAATTAACACTACTAGCAACCTACTAGCACCAATCCCGGACTTGGAGACAAGAATTGAATATAAGAGATGAACTAGGGTTTTGAGAGGAGATGGTGCTGATGAAGATGTTGATGGAGATTGCCCTCTCCCGATGAGAGGAGCGTTGGTGATGATGATGGAGATGATTTCCCCCTCCGGGAGGGAAGTTTCCCCGGCAGAACAGCTCCGCCAGAGCCCTAGATTGGTTCCGCCAAGGTTCCGCCTCGTGGCGGCGGAGTTTCGTCCGAGAAGAAGGCTTATGATTTTTTTCCCATCGAAAGACTTCATATAGCAGAAGATGGCCACCGGAGGGCCACTAGGGGGCCCACAAGGTAGGGGGCGCGCCTAGGGGGGTAGGGCGGTGCCCCATCCTCGTGGGCAGGGTTTGGCCCCCCTGGTGAGTTTCTTCCGCTGAGTATTTTTTATATATTCTGAAAACGTCTTCCGTGAAGTTTCAGGACTTTTTGAGCTGTGCAGAATAGGTCTCTAATATTTGTTCCTTTTCTAGCCCAGAATCCCAGCTGCCGGCATTCCCCCTCTTTATGTAAACCTTGTAAAATGAGAGAGAATATGCATAAGTATTGTGACATAATGTGTAATAACAACCCATAATGCAATAAATATCGATATAAAAAGCATGATGCAAAATGGACACAAAAGTAAAATGTAAAAATGTGCCATATATACTAGGATCTTTCCAACATATGTGCTTGCCAAAGGAATAAAATGTAAAAAGGAAAGGTGAAGATCACCATGACTCTTATGCAGGGTAGGAGATAAAAGTAAAAGATAGGCCCTTCGCAGAGGGAAGCAGAGGTTGTCATGCACTTTTATAGTTGGATGCACAAAATCTTAATGTGAAAGAATGTCACTTTATATTGCCACTTGTAATATGGACCTTTATTATGCAGTCTGTCGCTTTTATTTCTTGCATATCACACGATCGTATAAAGCTTATTTCTCCCACACTAATAAGTCATACATATTTAGAGAGCAATTTTTATTGCTTGCACCGATGACAACTTACTTAGAGGATCTTACTCAATCCATAGGTAGGTATAGTGGACTCTCATGATAAAACTGGCTTAAGGGTATTTGGAAGCACATGTAGTATCTCTACTTGGTGCGATGAATTTGGCTAGCACGAGGGGGAAAGGCAAGCTCTACCATGTTGGATGATCCATGACAATATAATTTATCTCAGATGTAAGAAAACATAACCCATTACGTTGTCTTCCTTGTCCAACGTCAACTCTTTTAGCATGTCATATTTTAGTGAGTGCTCACAATCATAAAAGATGTCCAAGATAGTATATCTATATGTGAAGACCTCTCTTTCTTTATTACTTCCTATTAATTGCAACGATGACCAAAACTATGTTTGTCAACTCTCAACAACTTTTATTCATCATACTTTTTCTATGTAAGCTCATTACTCTCCATAAGACTCATATGATCTCTTTGTTTCTTTTTATTTCTTTCTCTTTTCTTTTATTCACTTATGATCATGGCAAACTAATCAAGCCCTTGACTCAACACTAATCTTTATTATATAGCTCACGGACTCGATTACATAGAAGAATTATAAAGCAAAACTCACGACTAGATCATACTGAGAACTTTTATTATACTAGATCAAGATATTACCAAAAGGATCGAACTAAGAAAAACGGTAAAGATAAAAGTGATGGTGATACGATACCGGGGCACTGCCCCAAGCTTGGCAGTTGCCAAGGGGGTGCCCATACCAGATACTCAAGTCTTCTTTGTTGGTGGAGATCGTGGTGATTTTGTTGATGGTGTAGGCTTGCCGTCCTTCTTGCAAGGCCTAGGCTCACCATCATAGAAGGATGACCGAGTCTCCTGGAACCTCCAATCTGCAGCCAAACTCATCCTCTTGAATCTATATTCATACTCACAGTTTTGATTTTGCAGGTCATAGATCTGGGCTTGGAGGTGCTCGTTTTTCTCATGAAGCTTGAAGATCGCCTCCCCAATGTCCTTGACGTCCAACTTGTGGTTGTTGGTGAAATCCGTGATCATGATGTGATTGGAATCGAGTCCATGCTCCACCATCTCCTGAAACTTGAAAACTTCTTGCTCTAATGCCTCGAGCCTTGCCTCCGTGCTTCCGGTCTTCCTTGGTCCCTCAGCATCACGGATGTGCAACAACCCCCCACGCATCTGAATGGTTTGAGGGTGTTGCAGCACTTCTGTGAGGTATGGGTTGATGACCTTCTCGAAGAACTAGTCCTTGGGGGCGCTTGAAGACGACATGACGACCTGGAGCTATCAGAAAAACAACTCGAAACGAAAACAGGAAATTTTTGCGTGATACGGGAGTCAAAACCTCCGGGAGATTATATAATGAATTTTTACCGACCAAAATACGTAACGTGTATGAAAACGGAGTCCGGAGAGCACACGAGGTGCCCACGAGGTAGGGGGCGCGCCTAGTAGGGTAGGGCGCGCCCTCCACCCTCGTGGAGCCCTCGTGTCCTTCCTGGACTTCTAGTTATTTTTCTATTTTTCTGAATATTCCAAAACGGATAAATATTGCCTTAAAAACTGTTTTGGAGTCGGTTTACTTACCGTACCACATACCTATTCCTTTTCGGAGTCTGAAACGTTCCGGAAAGTGTTCCTTATGTATTCCTCCGGGGTTACAGTTTCAATAATATTGGTTTCAACATTTATGGGATTACCTGAGATATAATGTTTGATTCTTTGACCGTTCACCACCTTCGGATTTGTGCCTTCGAAGTTGTTGATTTTTATGGCACCGGAACGATAGACCTCGTCGATAACGTATGGACCATCCCATTTAGAGAGAAGTTTTCATGCAAAATATCGTAAACGAGAGTTGTATAGCAATACATAATCACCTACATTAAACTCACGCTTTTGTATTCTTTTGTCATGCCATCTTTTAACTTTTTCTTTAAACAACTTGGCATTTTCATAGGCTTCGCTTCTCCATTCATCAAGTGAGCTAATATCAAATAACCTCTTCTCACCGGCAAGTTTGAAATCATAATTGAGTTCTTTAATAGCCCAATATGCTTTGTGTTCCAGTTTGAGAGGTAAGTGACATGCTTTTCCATAAACCATTTTATACGGAGACATACCCATAGGATTTTTATATGCAGTTCTATAGGCCCATAATGCATCATCAAGTTTCTTGGACCAATTCTTTCTAGATCTATTAACAGTCTTTTGCAAAATTAATTTGAGCTCTGTATTACTCAATTCTACTTGACCACTAGACTGAGGATGATAGGGAGATGCAATTCTATGATTAACAACATATTTAGCAAACATTTTACGGAAAGCACCGTGAATAAAATGTGAACCACCATCAGTCATTAAATATCTGGGGACTCCAAAACTTGGAAAAATAACTTCTTTAAGCATTTTAATAGAAGTGTTATGATCAGCACTACTAGTTGGAATAGCTTCTACCCACTTAGTAACGTAATCAACAACAACTAAAATATGTGTATATCCATTAGAGGAAGGAAAGGGTCCCATATAGTCAAAGCCCCAAGCATCAAATGGTTCAATAACGAGTGAATAATTCATATGCATTTCTTGGCGTCTACTAATATTACCAATTCTTTGACATTCATTACAAGATAAGACAAACTTACGGGCATCCTTGAAGAGAGTAGGCCAATAAAAACCAGATTGCAATACCTTATGTGCAGTTCTATCTCCAGCATGGTGTCCTCCATAAGCCTCGGAGTGACACTTGCGTAGGATCTGTTCCTGTTCATGCTCAGGTACACAACGTCTAATAACACCATCTACCCCTTCTTTATAAAGATGTGGGTCATCCCAAAAGTAATGCCTCAAATGATAGAAGAACTTTTTCTTTTGCTGGTATGTGAAACTAGGTGGTATAAACTTAGCAACAATGTAATTAGCATAATCAACATACCATGGAGCAGTATGAGAAGCATTTATGACATTTAATTGCTCATCAGGAAAGCTATCATCAATAGGAAGTGGGTCATCAGGCTCATTTTCTAACCTAGACAAGTTGTCTGCAACGGGGTTCTCAGCTCCCTTTCTATCAACAATATGCAAATCAAATTCTTGTAGCAAGAGAACCCATCTAATAAGTCTAGGTTTAGCATCTTTCTTTTCCATGAGATATTTAATAGCAGCATGATCAGTGTGAATAGTTACTTTAGAATCAACGATATAAGGTTTGGACTTATCACAAGCAAATACAACTGCTAAGAATTCTTTTTCAGTAGTAGCATAATTTCTTTGAGCATTGTCTAGGGTTTTACTAGCATATTGAATAATGTTTAATTTCTTATCAACTCTTTGTCCTAGAACAGCACCTACAGTATAATCACTAGCACCACACATAATTTCAAAGGGTAAATTCCAATCAGGTGGCTGAACAATTGGTGTAGAGATTAATGCTTTCTTAAGTATTTCAAATGCTTTACACAATCATCATCAAAACCAAATGGTATATCTTTTTTTAATAAATTAGTCAGAGGCCGAGAAATTTTTGAGAAGTCCTTAATGAACCTCCTATAAAATCCGGCATGACCAAGGAAACTTCTTATACCTTTGATGTCCTTGGGACATGGCATCTTTTCAATAGCATCAACCTTGGCTTTATCAACTTCAATACCTCTTTGAGAAACTTTGTGCCCCAACACAATACCTTCATTAACCATAAAGTGGCACTTTTCCCAATTCAAGACAAGATTAGTTTCTTCACGTCTCTGCAAAACTCGATCAAGGTTGCTCAAGCAATCATCAAAAGAAGATACATAGACGGAGAAATCGTCCATGAAAACCTCACAAATCTTTTCACAAAAGTTAGAGAATATAGCCATCATGCATCTTTGAAAGGTAGCAGGTGCATTACATAGACCAAAAGGCATACGTCTATAAGCAAAAGTACCAAAAGGGCATGTAAAAGTAGTCTTTGATTGATCTTTGGCTGACACAAGTATTTGAGAGAAACCAGAATAACCATCTAGAAAGAAAAAAATGTGTATGTTTGGATAATCTTTCTAGCATTTGATCGATAAAAGGTAAGGGGTAATGATCCTTTTTTACTTTCCTTATTTAATTTGCAGAAATCAATTACCATCCTATAACCTGTAATAATTCTTTGAGGAATCAATTCATCTTTATCATTAGGAACAACAATAATACCTCCCTTCTTAGGGACACAATGGACAGGACTTACCCACTGACTATCAGCAACGGGATAGATTATACCTGCCTCAAGGAGCTTTAGTATTTCCTTTCTTACCACTTCTTTCATTTTAGGATTCAGCCATCGTTGATGATCACGAACTGGTTTAGCATCTTCTTCCAAATTTATTTTATGTTGACATAGAGTGGGACTAATGCCCTTAAGATCATCAAGAGCATACCCAATAGCAGCACGATGCTTCTTCAGAGTTTTCAATAATCTCTCTTCCTCATGCTCTGAAAGGTTAGCACTAATAATAACAGGACATATCTTTTTGTCATCAAGATAAGCATATTTAAGAGTATCAGGTAACGGTTTAAGCTCAAACACGGGATCACCCTTGGGTGGAGGAGGATCCCCTAGGATTTCAACAGGAAAATTGTTTTTCAGAATAGGTTCCTGTTTAAAGAATACTTCATCTATTTCTCTTCTTTCATTCATAAACATGTCATTTTCATGGTCTAGCAAATATTGTTCTAAAGGATCACTAGGAGGTACGGCAATAGAAGCAAGACCAATAATTTCATCCTTACTAGGTAATTCTTCTTCATGGTGTTGTCTACTAAATTTAGAGAAATTAAATTCATGAGTCATATCATCTAAACCGACAGTAACAACATCCCTTTTGCAATCTATGGTAGCATTAATAGTGTTCAAGAAGGGTCTACCAAATATAATGGGACAAAAGCTATCTTGTGGGGAACCAAGAACAAGAAAATCAGCAGGATATTTAGTTTTCCCACACAATACTTCAACATCTCTAACAATTACCATTGGTGAAATAGTATCTCTATTGGCAAGTTTAATTGTGAAATCAATATCTTCTAACTCAATAAGTGCAATATCATGCATAATTTCTCTATAAAGGCTAATAGGTATTGCACTAGCACTGGCAGCCATATCACATAAACCATGATAACAATGATCTCCTATTTGAAAAGAAATAACAGGCATGCCTACCATAGGTCTAGGTTTATCTTTAGCATAGGGTTTAGCAATTCTAGCAGTTTCATCATAGAAATAAATAACATGCCCATCCATATTATCAGACAAGAGATCTTTAACAATATCAATATTAGGTTCAACTTTAACTTGCTCAGGAGGTGTATATGTTTTAATAATGCTTTTACGAACCACAGTTGAAGCTTTAACATGATCCTTTATCCTAACAGGGAAAGGTGGTTTCTCAACATACGCAGTAGGAACAATAGGATCATTATAAGTGACAATCTTTTCTTCAACTTTAATAGGTGCAGCTACTTTTACTTCTATGGGAGGATGATATTTAAATCACTTCTCCTTGGGGAGATCAACATAAGTAGCAAAAGATTCACAGAAAGAAGCTACTATCTCAGAGTCAAGTCCATATTTAGTGCTAAATTTACGGAAAATATCGGTATCCATAAAAGATTTAACACAATCAAAACTAGGTGTCATACCTAACTCCTTACCTTTGTCAAGGTCCCAATCTTTAGAGTTCCATTTAATTCTTTCCAATAAATCCCATTTGAATTCAATAGTCTTCATCTTAAAAGAGCCAACACAAGAAGTATCGAGCATGGTGCGATTGTTATCAGAAAGCCAAGCATAAGTTTTTTGAATAATCACTTCTCTTGAGAGCTCATGATTGGGGCATGAATATAACATTGATTTGAGCCTCCCCCAAGCTTGAGCGATGCTTTCTCCTTCGCGAGGCCAAAAATTATATATATAATTGCGATCACAATGAACAAGATGCATAGGATAAAACTTCTGATGAAATTCCAATTTCAATCGTTTGTAATTCCAAGACCCCATATCATCACATAGCCTATACCATGTCGATGCATCTCCCTTCAAAGATAAAGGGAAGACCTTCTTCTTAACAACATCTCCGGGTACACCTGCAAGCTTAAATAATCCACAAACTTCATCCACATATATTAGATGCTCATCAGGATGTTTTGTTCCATCTCCTAAAAAGGGATTAGCTAGCAGTTTTTCTATCATACCCGAAGGAATTTCAAAGCAGACATTTTCATTTTCATTTTCAGTAGGCTGAGTAGGTTGAGGAGCAACTCTTTTCTCTACTGGTCGGGGTGAAGATACCCCGAACAAGCCCCTCAGAGGATAACTTTCCATAGTAACAAGTGACAGTAAATTTCAGCACACTATATAAATTTTTCCTTACCAAATTCCACCTACCAAAGGCGCTTCACTCCCCGGCAACGGCGCCATAAAAGAGTCTTGATGACCCACAAGTATAGGGGATCTATCATAGTCCTTTCGATAAGTAAGAGTGTCAAACCCAACGAGGAGCAGAAGGAAATGATAAGCGGTTTCCAGCTAGGTATTCTCTGTAAGTACTGAAATAAGTGGTAACGGATAGTTTTGTGATAGGATAATTTGTAACGAGCAACAAGTAACAAAAGTAAATAAAGTGCAGCAAAATGGCCCAATCCTTTTTGTAGCAAAGGACAAGCCTGGACAAACTCTTATATAGAGAAAAGCGCTCCCGAGGACACATGGGAATATCGTCAAGCTAGTTTTTAGCACGCTCATATGATTCGCGTTCGGTACTTTGATAATTTGGTATTTGGTATGGTATGTGGGTTGGGTACTGCCCTTACTTGGACAAGAATCCCACTTATTATTAACCTCTATTGCAAGCATCCGCATCTGCAACAAAAGTATTAAGGTAAACCTAACCATAGCATGAAACATATGGATCCAAATCAGCCCCTTATGAAGCAACGCATAAACTAGGGTTTAAGCTTCTGTCACTCTAGCAACCCATCATCTACTTATTACTCCCCAATGTCTTCCTCTAGGCCCAAATAATGGTGAAGTGTCATGTAATTGACGTTCACATAACACCACTAGAGGAGAGACAACATACATCTCATCAAAATATCGAGCGAATACCAAATTCACATGACTACTAATAGCAAGACTTCTACCATGTCCTCAGGAACAAAAGTAACTACTCACAAAGCATAAACATGTTCATAATCATAGGGGTATTAATATGCATATAGGATATGAACATATGATCTTCCAGCAATTAAACCAACTAGCATCAACTACAAGGAGTAATTAACACTACTAGCAACCTACTAGCACCAATCCCGGACTTGGAGACAAGAATTGGATAGAAGAGATGAACTAGGGTTTTGAGAGGAGATGGTGCTGATGAAGATGTTGATGGAGATTGCCCTCTCCCGATGAGAGGAGCATTGGTGATGACGATGATTTCCCCCACCGGGAGGGAAGTTTCCCCGACAGAACAGCTCCGCCAGAGCCCTAGATTGTTCTGCCAAGGTTCCGCCTCGTGGCGGCGGAGTTTCGTCCGAGAAGAAGGCTTATGATTTTTTTCCATCGAAAGACTTCATATAGCAGAAGATGGCCACCGGAGGGCCACCAGGGGGCCCACGAGGTAGGGGGCGCGCCCAGGGGGTAGGACGCGCCCCCACCCTCGTGGGCAGGGTGTGGCCCCCCTGGTGAGTTTCTTCCGCTGAGTATTTTTTATATATTCTGAAAATGTCTTCCGTGAAATTTCAGGACTTTTAGAGCTGTGGAAAATAGGTCTCTAATATTTGCTCCTTTTCCAGCCCAGAATCCCAGCTGTCGGCATGCTCCCTCTTTATGTAAACCTTGTAGAATAAGAGAGAATATGCATAAGTATTGTGACATAATGTGTAATAACAACCCATAATGCAATAAATATCGATATAAAAGCATGATGCAAAATGGACGTATCACCTTCCGGTGGGTCCCAGCTGTCAGGTGGAGGAATCATTATTTTGCGCGTAATAAGGAGGCATTTCCTTGTGTGCGGCTGTGGACCCAGCTGTCAGCCTCTCCACGCACAGTCTACTTCTGATGGTGTCGTTTGTTGACCACGTTGACCACTTCGCGCCGAGCGCATCCAAGGTGGTGGACGATAGGGAGGCCCCGGACAGCAACGAGCCGGAGATGGGAAGACACGGGAGTAGAGTCGCAGATGGAGAGGTGTACGAGGGTTAACAGGTTCTGGTGCGGTGTGGTTCGGCAGTCGATGGAGAAGAACAGGAGGTGTGGAGGGGTTGAGGGATGGCCTGGCCAACGGTGGAGTAGTGCTTCAGAGCGAAGCGTGCTAAGCAGAGCTGCTAGCAGCAGGAGGCGGAAGAAGGTGGTCCCGGCAGCGCTGGAGGAAGAAGACGAGACATTGAAGATGGATGCCAGTCGTTGGATGTAAATCCAATGGATAACAATGTCAGAATCATTCATTGACTAAGTTGACAACGACTTGCATTGGCTTTGACCTATTGGCCCACATTTCAGCCTCCAAAAATGCGGCACGTATTCAACCCATTTTTTCAGAATTTACAGTCTTTTTTTGTGGGGGAGAATTTACAGTCAATTTGATCTCTTTTTTTGAATTATAGTCCATTAGCTGGGCTGCGTGAACAAATAATGTAGCGTCCATGCGGCCCATTTATGTTTTCCTAAAAAATTATAGGCCATTTGCACTTTCTCGAAATACATGATTTTGCTGGGCTGATTCTAATTATAATGTTGGGGTGGGCGCAGCAATGTTATCAAAAAATAAATAGGGGCTGAGCATTTTGTTATATATATATTTAAATAATAAGTGATTTATTATTACATTGGTCCTTAAATCTTACCAAGCTTTTGTGCACAATCACCAGGATTTTCGTTGCCAAAAAACTCCAGGATTTTATTGTTAAGAAATTATTTTTATAAGTTAATAAGATGTGGGATATTGTTTTCTTACATATGTAAGTATCTGTTAAATATATGATGAAAATAACAATAATATATAATAACATCTAAAATAATTTAAATATATATAATATAGTTAGAAGGGAAACATAAGTTGGACCAGGCGTTCCTATTCTTATATAGAAAAATAGAACAGACCTCTGTGTTTTCTTCAAAAATAATACATAAATTGGGCTGCCGATGTTTCAGGAAAAATAAAACCTCGGATGGGAGGTCCATAGGCCTCCCATCCGAGGTCGTGGGCTGCGCATGTTTAAAAAGAAAGCCTAGACGGGGCAGCCCAAAACCCGGCTGATACTTGCCGCCCCAGTGATAATAAATGATACCTGCCAGCTCCCTGGCTTCGTTGTGAATTTATCTCCTATAGTAACTACATTGAAGCACCTAAACAAATGTAACTATGTTGACAAACCCGTGGGCCCCAACGTTAGTATAGCATTAGGAGGAAGTATTTTTTCGATGAGGCACTTGCTTGCGTACGGCCATAGACCTGGTGGGTCCCGACTGTCTGCCTCTGCATGTATAGTCCTCTCCAGATTCCTCTTGTTTGTTCAGCATGTTCACAACGGCAGACAACAGCGTCGCGGCAAGCACACAAAGGCGCAGAAGGAGATCCGACCACCTGAGGAAGTGCCTTATTAGTAACGAAACAACTGAACTAGCCTAGTGGTCGAGTAACACTACCCGACAGCTGTTCCGCCCGGGTTCGATTCCACCTGTGCAGAGAAAATATCTCCAATTTTTTTGCATGTGCCTTTATTGACATGTGGGTCCCAATTGTCATGTACGCACACGATGTCCAACACTTGCCAAAACTTTGTCCCTCGTTTTCTCTGTTTTTCGCACACTCGACTTTGTGTGGGCATTTTGAAAATAGCATATCTTTTTAACTGTGCATCATATGAAGATGTGCTATGCATGAATGTTGATCAGCATGATGTTAACTGCCTGGTAGTTCCAGTTTCGACCATGAATAAAACTTCCAACATGATGTTAACACTGTTTGAAAAGGCCGTGTTAATATAAATGCTCTGCCTCTGAAAGTTGTAGTTTCTTATCTGAAACTAAACTTGGAGTTTCTTACCTGAAACTGAAACTTGCAGTTTCTTCTCTGAGAATCACATTGTCTGCACTTTTATACTCCTACGAAACTACATTTTTGTAAGTGCTAAAAATAGATCTCTAGAATTCATAAAATACTTCATATGCTCAATACTGCAAATCTGAAATTCAAAAGACATTCATATCTGAAAGTACTCTCAAAATACGCAACACAAAACACAATTCACAACCTGCAAATACTAACAACCCTAAGCTCCTCCTGACAATTCACAACCTGCCCGACTATTGGGCTGGGGGGGGGCAGTCCCTCCTGTTCCTCAGCGGCACACAGCCACCCCGTGAGACAATGTGAGCGACGAGGGAGAGGATGGCGGGGAAGCGTCGTTGGGCCAACTGTTTTTCTCCTCTTGCAGTTGGGTTTGGTTTACGAAGACTCCACCGGCTCGCTCTGGCACGACACCCTCACAAACGGCACCCTGTAGATGCTCGATCCTTCAATCTCTGGTGGATGCTCCATCTGGGATCGATACTCCCACCACCGCTCCTTCACAATCGGATTCGGTGAATCTGTTTGCTCCATGGCCTAGAGGAGCAGCTCTATGTACTCCCGCGCGACTCCCTCCGGGAGTATCGCCACCTTTTCGCTCTGTTGTAGATATTTGGCCATGGATGTCACCGTCGCCGCTAGTTGGTCCTTGTTGTCAAACCAAGACTGTATCTCCAACATCCTAGCTATCTTCATAGGGTCGCCGTCTGCGATCCTGATGTATCGGTTGTACTCCTCCATCGATCTACTTCTCCACAACACCTTCACTCGCTGGTGGTGGTTTTTGAATGGAAGAGGAGAGGAGCAGCACTGGTTTTGGATTAGAACGGGAGAGGAGCGACGCTGGTTTGGGATTGGAACAGGAGAGGAGGGGCGGTGGTTTTGAAATGGAAGAGGAGAGGAGCGGCGCTGGATTTAGATTGGAACAGGAGAGGAGCGGCGGTGGTTTAAGAGGAGAAGAGCGGAAGAGCGACGGTAGTCTTGGAAGTATTTTTTTGTTTTGTGTATTTTCGGTCAAAGTTTGACCACGTACTGTATTTGACAAGCAACATGTGAATGCATGTCACCAAAAATTGTATCGTTTGGTTCGTATCTGAATGTACTTTCAAATTATATTATTTTTGCAACAGATAACATATATTTTATTTGCAAAAATCATGGTCAATTATGACCCAAAATAAAAGGGAGACTAGTTAATGTGGGGTCGCTTTCTTAATTGAAGGGTAAATTGATTTTGATTTTGATCCTATCACAGCGCGCCAGCCCTCTCGTCCAATCCTAAATCGCTGCCGCATGCTCCTCTACCTCTTCTGCATTGCAAAACCACCTCCTCTCCTCTCCATCATCTCCATTCGAAAACCACCGTCTCACCTCTCCCTCTTCTCCACTGCAAAACCACCTCCTATCCTCTCCATCATTTCCATTCCAAAACCACCATCTCGCCTCTCCCTTTTCTCTCTTGCAGGACCACCGTCTCTCCTCCCATCTTCCAAAGCTAGCACCGGACCACTCAGAAGGACATTTATGGAGAGGATGCAGCAGCGAATCAGGCAGATCGTCGGTGGTGACCAGGCAAAGTTAGCCAGGTTGAAGGAGATCCTTACTTGGTTTGACAATGAGTGGGAGATTTCTAGGACGGTGAGGGCCATGTGGCAATGTATGCAAAAGAGCGAGACGGCGGCGATGAGGGCGGCGATGTAAATGTACTCCTCGGCGGCAGTCACGCCGTAGTCCTTCAAGTTCATCGAGTATCTCCTTTGGGCGATGGAGTAGACAAATTTGCCTGAGGTGAAAGTAAGGCGGAGGTGGTGGGCATACAGGTCAAAGGTCAAGCACCCAGAGGATAACTAATCGATCGAGTACGGTGTGCCGTTCGTGAGGGTGCAGAGTCAGCCGAAGCCACATGAGTTCGTTCTCCCACCGCAAGAGGAGGCTGGATGGCACAATGCCGCTTCCCCGCCGTTCTCCACGGTTCCCTCGACGCTCGCCTCATTTTAACGACGGCGGTAGGGTTTAAGGTAAGCTTCACACTAACCTAATCTTCCACCTGCTCATGCTCACAATCAGTGTGACAGCTAATGAAAATCATGCTTACAATCAGTCTCCGAGTACTACGCCAATCACCCTTAAATAGCACTGGACCTTTGGGTCAAAGTTGTGACACTGCATACAAATAAAGAAAAATAGATTGGTGCTTCTTTCAAAAAAGAGTACTCCCTAGAAAACTGCCAATATAAGCTACTAGTATTTGGTTAGAGGATTTGCTGCCGAGAAAGATCCGTCTACAGAGAGCACCACACATCCCACTGGTGGTGGTGGATGCCAATGCGTGCAGGGACCATGGTTGGTGTTGGTAATTTTACTTGGCATATCTCGCACTCTGCATATATGCCGGTTCCATCCGTACATTTGTGCAGTTCCACCGAACTACAGCTGAATAACCCTGTTTGCACAGATAATGAAAAAGCGTGATTACATTATAGTGGCACTAGTTGATGAAACACGCAAAATAAATAGAAGAAAATATTGCGATAGCATCATACTATGCCATGCTGCAAGGGTGAGATGGGCCCTGCGATGCCTCATACGGTACGCCACGCCTCATACTGGAAATCGTCCCAAGTCTCCCTGATACACCTTCTGCCAGTGATGAACATCAGTGTACAGCGGTAGTACAAGGAGGTGCCTTGAGACATTCAAATCTCTATTTTTGTGCAGATCAACTAAAATTAAGCACCCCAGTTTGCAAAAACGCTTAAACATTAACAATGGGACTAGTTGATGAAACATACATTAACAAACAGAAGCTCTTTCTTTATCTACATTGGAAATGAAATGATAGAGAGGACACTCGCTCTATTTTAACTATATTATTACTTCATTTTGTCAGTGACACTAGGGTCGAGCAGGTGGCAAACTAGGTGTACCGTGCGTCGCAAGGATGAAGGCCGGGGGTGCTTAGACTGGGATGCTAAAGCTGGCTCTTTCAGTCCCTATCTTCCCCCTGATGTTTCTGTGGTAGCATTTGGGTTGTAATCCAAACTTGGTTGAGCTGGTGCTGCATCCCCCTACCTTCCTAGCTTATGTGGCGAACTTGTCTCCTACTAGTTCTCAGTCCGTTCTAGTAGTAGTTGCATAACTGCCCGTTTACACTGAGATGTTGTCGGATAATGGTTCTCTATGGTTGGGTTTCTTTAATGAAATCGGAGGGAACCCCCTCTTTCGATATATAAAAAATAGCGGCACTAGCGGTGCCAAAACATTGCCTCAAATTAATAGTGCCACTAGATTAAGCTGCAAAATAATAACATTACTGCTTTATCATGGCAGTGCCAAAACAGTAGCACAAGAGAAGGATCAACATGCAGGATCTTTGGCAAACAGTGAGACCAAAAAGGAACATACCTCATGATGGGAACCATATCTGCAGTCAATGCCATCGTAGAAGGGATGACACTAGTCACCAACATGGATGATTCAATTAATGGGACCTTTTGGTGCAGTTCACCTAAAATGAAGGAATGTCCCATGAGCTAGCAGCTTCTTCTTCTTCTTTTTTAAGAAAAGGGCTCCAGCCCCGGTTCCATTTCCATCAAAAAACGAAACCCACAGAGCTTCTTCTTCATTAGTAGCAATAAAATTGAGCAACATCAAGGTTGGTCGTGAAGCTCCTAGAATGTTCAACTATAATTTGGATATCATTTGTGCAGTTCAACTAAGATCAAGCATGAAATGTACATCTCTATTTGCACAAAAAAGGTGGAAAGGAGGGTGACCAACAAGTGATGAAACATGCATCAAATGAAAAAAGCATGTTCCTTATCTGAATGGCCATCATACAAGGACAGTAGCAATTTCTAGCAGCATTGCTAGATATTAGTGTGGGCATTAGGATTAACTATGACAAACATTAAATACAACAATACTTTAATGGTGCCATTGCTTCATTTTAGCAGCAACATTACATTAACAGCTGCTACAGAGTGGGTATTTGGGCACGAGAGAGTAGGCGGACCAGGAAAGTTGCATCTCTAACGAAAAGAAACAACTTATCTTAATTGGAAATTTAGCAGGACATGAAAAAAAGTGCCATTGATTCATATTACTGGAGGCATTACATTGAAAACAACATTGGTTTAATGTGTCCTTACTTTTAACAGTGCGACTGCTACATTTTACCAGTGGCATTACATAAGAGCGGCTCGGGGCAACAAACATCAGAAGAGGATATCTGGGTTGGTCCCATTTTTGTTCGATATATAGGCACCTTATACTGTGTGAGGCTAGAAAATCTAGTGCTGGACTTACTCTGTTGACTTGTCCCCCAGTCCCCACTTTCTTTCCTTTTTCAACCAATAGATCAGGTTTATATTGAGTTTGTACCGCGTTCCCTTTATTTCCCTATTAGACCTAGAGACCAGTTGAATAGCCAGTCTCTACTACTTTTCGCCCACATTATTTCCTCTTTCGACCAAGTCCTAGATTGAGGTAACAAATCTTCCCCCACCCTCACCCCCTTTCTTCCTTGTTTGAACCAAGCACTACTAGATTCGAGTGCATGAACTAGTTTTACCTCTTAACAGTAAAAAATTAGGTGGTTTTTGAACAGCCAATCGATCCTATCTATGAGGGGGTCTGAGAAATAGTGAAAGATACAAATGTAGCAACGTCAGGAGCTCGAGAAGTAGAGCAAGGCCGGTTTCGAAGGAAGTTATACCTGAGGGTCGCCGGGATGTCGCTAGGTGGGCGGGCGAGAGGCCGGATCTGCCCACACTATGGTAGCGAGGAAGAAGGGGTGGGAGGCCCTCCCTCGCTAGTGATGCTTCGGAGATAACGACAAGGCACGCTGATCGGGACGTGTCGGTAGTGGGTAAGAGCCGTCGCCGAGGACGACCGCATGAACGTTGCACCTTCTCACCTTCCCCGGTGGAGAGGATCCGGCTGGATCTGTGACCAGCGGTGAGTAGAGAGAGAGAGAGTGTGGCCACCACTGTCGTGTTTAGATCTGGAGAGGACGAGAAAGTGTGAAGAGAGCAATACTAGCAAGCAAGCGCAGAGGCTCCTGCCTATATAGTGGAGTACTAGTTTTTTTTTGTCTACTGGCCGGAGCCGGCTTGACCTCGGCAATGACGGTCGAGAAGTGTTCATGCACGTGCCTCGAAGGCACAGTTGTCGTCATTTTGATTTGAAGCACCGGATTGTAACATATAACACGAAAAAATGCCACATGACAAGAAATCATAACCTCACTGCCCAAAGGAGACAAGATGAATCCCGACGGACAAACTAGACGAGGATCAAAGCTCAAATTAAAGATAAACTCATAATAAAGGGGTCCGTCGATAGATGTCCTAATTAACATTGCCGGCTTGACCTAGATGGCAACCGAGTAGTCTTGTGCATGTGCCCCCAATGATTAGCCCAACTCAGTTGTTGCTGTTTAACCATCGCAGTGATCCGAAGCACATGACGACTAATTTTGCGAGATGACAAGAAACCTTTTTTTAGATTTCTCACCAGAACTACAGCCCTGTACAACACAGCCTGCACGACATGTAGACGACAGCCAATCCAGGCGTGTCTACTGGAGTCTGGTCACATGCATGGATGAACTGATCTTCCGTGTCTTGCAGGGATCGTCCAGGTACCAACGTATGTACTCCTACAACACTTCTCTAGTAGTACTATCGCTCGGCTCTCTCTTCTATTAACTCACCCGACTTGCGGGGCCGGGGAGTGTGCCTATGGTCGGTTCTCAATTGCGGTCCCACATGTGTGTGAAAACGCAATATGATGTGCGTTCCATTCGGAGAGCGGCGTGCCAGACCGACCGACCGTCTGGGGTGCGACACGAATACGATGAGCATGCTGTATACTCCGTGCATGTGTGCCGCCGTTTTCTTGAGGCTTTGCTCCATGGTGCAATCCATGGATACAAAATTAGTATATTATACTATCCAAAATTAGTATATTATACTATTTAAAAGTCGAGGGCGGGGCTTTTCCCGCGCAGTAGGCGGGGAAGTTCCGCCTAGTCGGTTCGACAGAGACGCGAGAAGATGAGGGGTAGGCTGCTGCAAACGTAGGGCTGTGTGATTTGACAGTGAGTTACTGCTGGACAGGTGGGGCCCGGTGATTTGACTCGCCATTATCATTTTAACAGCGGCGCTATGACCAGCGTGAGTCTCCCGATTCCGGACCACCTCCATACAGGTGCCTCTCCCGATGCTCCACCATGTAGAGGCTGGCTCTTGCTTGAGACTAGCCACAGTGGGAGTAACTTCAGCAGTAACTTCAAGTCCAACTCAGCAAATTTGTCTATGTGGAAATGAGTTAATGATGAGAGAGGTAGTTCTAGTAACTTAGCTAGTTACTGTAACATCGCATGTCCCAATGCAGTATGAGTCTATAACCTAATAAATGGATCTTTGCATGACACCACACCTATGTTACTACCCACTATGAAGGTAGTAACATAGTCTAGGGATATGTGTATGTTACTAGTGTATGCTACTCTCCATTGTGGCTAGTCTGAGAGCCCACTCCTCCACTTTTTCCTTGCCTCTTTCCCCCACATATGCAAAAATGCCATGTAAAGCGGGCTTATAGCCCACTATTGTACTTGATCCTACAGGTGCTAAGCCTGCCACATAGGCATAAAGTCTGATGTGGCAAGTTAATTAAGAAGAGAGAGAGACTAGTTTGGCGACCCCAGGAAGAAACTGTGATAAGCGCGTGTACCTAAATGAAGCAAACTTAGCAACAAAAAACTAACCACCTATGCATTGGGGACTTGAGTTGCTAAGCCATTTAATGCCCATAGCACCTCATCTAAGCACCATTTCATTGGAAGAGGTCACTCCTTGGCAAATGCAGTAAATACTACGAAGAAAGAGATAGAGAGAAGTAAACAAAAAAAAAACTCTTATAGCCAACCTTATAGCTAACCTTGTTGTATGAGTGACTAGGTGATGACTATGTATGACATGCCAACGTCAGATAGCCTAACGCACCATGTTAAATCTCCAAGGGCGTGACCGCACGAGCTAGGCGACGGTCGTGGTAGGCGCGACCATGATACGGGCTGCTGGCAGCCCTTGGATCTGATATCAAATGGTCGCATGCTAAGTTGCTGAAAATTTGCAGAATAACCCTCCAGGATAGGATATTCACCCATTGGTATAGAATCACGCCATGCAACCGTTTGATCTCAGATCCAAGGGCTCTCGGAAGCCCGTATCATGGGAGGACGGAAAGCTTTGTATCACTTGTAATTTTCCCGACGCTTGACATGACATAGAAAGCCATTTAATTGGGCGTCGAGTAGACATGACATCTAATTGGGCCCCCATACTACTGTGCATGAATCCATTTATCCACTACGCAAACCACTACCCTGCCATTCGCTCGCGCCCCCCCACTCGACATTTTTACAATCGATAAACCGCTCCTAGTCGTCCCGTCCTTTCACATTACGACAGTTACACTAATCCTAACCCTCCTCCCAAATCCATGGCGTCCCAAATCTCCATGATCGGCAGCGAGTACAAGGTTAGAACCATTATCGACGATGAGTTCGACGTCATCTACACCCGTTCTTCCGCAATGGTGAAAGAATGCCTTGCTCGCTTCAAACGCATGTTCGAAAACTCAAATGATGACTGGGTCACTGGGCTAGATGTTGAGTACACCACAGTCCCGGGAAGTGAGAAGAATCTAAAGGACGCAGAGAAGAAGAAGCCCGCCGTGATCCAGGTTTGCGTGCATGACTTATGCTTGGTCTACCACATATGCCATGCCGACGTTGAGTGCGAGGAACTAAGAAGTTCCTCAAGGGCGGCCGAGTCAAATTCGTTACTGTAGACTTTAGGAACGACAAGAAAATCCTGGGTCGGATATGCCTCGTTGTAGGCGACTCCTTCGACCTCCAGAAGGAAGGGCTGGTGGCCTCCCTTGATCAGCCTTCAATGTCGACCTTGGCAGGAGCCATGGTTCATCCTTCGTACAGTGAAATGAAGAAACCTCCGCACACGTTTCATCGTGCATGGCAGTGCACTATACTAGATATAGACCACATCCACTACGCTGCAATGGATGGCTACCTTTGTTTCAATATCTACAAGGGTTGGATGAAGAGCAAGAGCCATGTGTGTGGTTCAAGCAAAGAAGTATCGCCCAAGAGGAAGAGGGACAAGGACGAAGTCGAGGACGTGGACGAGGACTCCGAGTAAGGTGGCAATGTCGTTGCTCATGGTGGTTCTAATGTAGTGTCTACCGGATTAGTTGCTTAGTTTAATTTCTGGTGTGCTTAGTTTTATTTGAGGGGTGTGTTGTGCTGAGCCCCTAGCAAAACTATGTTATCTTTCTTATCGTTATATTTCATACATTTCATCTTTTAGTTGATATAGTACTACCACTCATTTCTTCACATCATATACGTACAATATATATATCCAACATCATATAGTCAGCAGTTTAGTTATCAAAGAATTTTAGGGTACTTAGTTTTGTCAAAGAATTCCAGGGTGCTTAGTTTTATTTGAGGGGTGTGTTGTGCTGGACACCATTAACTTATCATTGTGAGAATTGGCTTATTTTTGTCATGTAACATGGTCAACAGGTTTGACGTGAAAATAACAATGTCTAATGGCATTTCTGAGCAAACATCTAACTTAATGTTGGCATTTTTTAGATATCTAATTGCATTTTTGAGCAGGCATCTCATGGATCGATGGCATTTTTTGAGTAGTTGTAACTTCTAATGGCAAAATTGAGTAGTGATACACAACTAGTGGCATAAATAATAAGAAACCAATAATTAAATAGGTATGCTAATTTCTTTATTTCTTTATTGCTTTATACCTTTGTGTGCGAAACAATATACGCTGCCTCCCCCTAGATTTTCTTTACAGAGGCAACATAGAACTATATGAGTGCCCTGTTATATTTTGGAATTATTCCAGGTTTGTTTGCCCTTTTTTATACATTAATTGAGTTTCTGGTCATTTAATGTGCATAATTCAAATTTTTACTACAAGCACATGCTCCCATGCAGCAAAGTTGATTGAAAAATCACATGTTTGTCCTCGGGTGAATTTCTAGGTCCCATGCAAGAAATGGGAATGAAATGCAAAATCTGGGCATCGTGGTTCGGCCGAGAACATTGACAAGCTTGGTTTTAAAATTCTTGTAAATCCAAAACACGCCTGGAAACCATGAAACTTGGCATGGTGTCATGTCATGGTACTACCATGCCGTGGTAAATTTTTTTGCAGAATAGGAACAAGTTTTGGTATAAGTTTCTTGCAAACCGGAGCTTCTCTCAAGAAGGCTCGTGGTTCTGAGAGGGAACGTGTCACCTTTGTGTGCATAATTCAAATTTTAAATACAAGCACATGCTCCAATGCACCAAAGCTGGTTGAAAAATCACATGTGTGTCCTCGGGTAAATTTCTAGGTCCCATGCTAGAAATGGGAATGAAATTGAAACATCTGGGCGTCATGGCTCGACTGGAAACATTGAGAAACTTGGTTTTTTAATTTCTGTAAATCCGAAACACGCATGAAAATCATGAAACTTGGCTTGGTGTCATGACATGGCACCAACATGTTGTGGTAATTTTGCTGCCCGATTTGCGAAGGCGCACACATTAACAATCAACAAAGTCATTTTGGAACAAGTGCTGTCATGTTACAATCGAAAACACAAGTATTATTGAAACCGTGGGCTTTCTATTTACCATTTACGTTCCGCCACGCGTCCCCTTTTTTATTAGCTAGGAGGCACCGTGCAGGGTAGCTATTTGAGTATGGGAGGCGTGCAAGCCCTTTGACCTCCATCTGCCGTCCACCTCTCTCCCAAGGTCTCCATTAATGGCGCCCGAGCCTCTGTTTAATGGCGTGGCAATGTCTCACTCGACTGAGATTTAAGAGAGAAAAAAGAAAATATGAAAAGAAAATTTTGCACGGATCTTGATGTAAGATTTGACGAAGCTATATAGCATCTACTACGACTTATAGCAAGACTGATGAATATATATAAGGACGACGAGAGTGGATAATAATTGTCTTACATAATTAGGAAGATAATTAAAAAGCCACATGCGGCTACGCCCGAAATACACAAGGGCAAAAGAAGAAGGAAGACGCATACAATGATTTGGCTCGCTGATCTCTACTTTCTTTATGCACTGCAGGTCGTGTAGACTAGTTCTCGCGGCGGGCGATGATCTCTTTCATCAGTTTCATGTCCTTAATATGCTGCTTGGCAGCATCCATGGATTCCTCCACCAGACTGTTGCGCTCGATGCGGAGCATGGCATTCTCGTCCATAAGTTTCATGATGATGACGCCCGTCCTCTGCAACAAGGCAGCGGTCTCCTCCTCCTGGTTCGCCCTTCCGGCGATCTTCGCCCTCAGCAGGTTGCGCTCGCCCCGGAGCTTCACATTGCCCTCCCCTAGTTGCCGGATGACGCTGGTAGCCTCGTCCTGCAATCTCGCCCAACGGGAGAGCTGATCCATCTGGCTATGGACCATCGCATGCATGCGCCTGTAAGAGTCCTTGCCTGCCGGGGAGAAATTTTCCCAGGCTGCCGCGACGCGGCGGGACCTCCGTGCTGCTTCAGCGGTGCAGTGGGACCTCTGTGCTGCTATTGCTGCGCGGCTGGACATGTCAGCTACTTTTGCGGCGAGGCGGGACATCTCTCGTGCTTCCTCTTCCATGCTCACCTCTCCCTGGTGGAAATCTGTCGACCCAGAACTCACGTTGGCTATGGCTTGATTGACTTGATTGTTTTTTGTGGATGAGGAGTTGAGGAGGAATGTGTAGTCATCTTAGCATAGTAGTATTTATAACCGAGTATTACTAATACGCTCCTAAGTGGGAAACCGTTTAGGTTGTGATCGGTGTGAACAGGTTTGCAATTAAATATAGCATGGTAGTAGTAGTAATTTGGAATGTGACGAGACGCGCTCAAAATTTATTGACGGTTCTAGTTTCGGAATGCGACACTATTCCTGGATGGCGTAACGTGGGCACGTTTTCTCGGCCATGGTGTAGCATATGCCATGGTACTAGTTCTTTTTCTACTGCTATGTACGTGCAAAAACTGGCACCGTCGGATACATATCTTACGCTTGGCGTTCGATAGGAATAGCCTCGTGGCGAGCTATAGACTAGTCTTTTTTTCAGACGCATTACACCTATCTCTCAGGACTTCTTGCATGCACCATGACTTCTCCCTAGGTCGATGCCACCCACATACACGTGTACTCTGAGAAGAGGTGCACGCACGCACTTGTCCTCTCTCTCACACACACATCTGTAGCTACGAATTGTAGTGTTCTCAACCATCTGATTGGCTCTATCATAGGTTTCACGTTGCTCCTTGGCCTTGAGATTGAGAAGTTTAAAATGCGGAGCCTAATATGGAGGCGTGAGGTTTTGGTTAATGTGCAGGACGCACACGGCACCAACACGACATGAGCTTCGTCAGCCTGGTGCGCATGCAGTAGGGTGAGTTGTCCAAGTATAGACACAACCAGACCCTCGTTGGTATCAGCGCCTCGACTTTGGCTGGTCATAGTGGAGAGTAACATAGACTAGTTACTAGTCTATGTTACTAGTACCTTCATAGTGGATAGTGTCATATAGTATATGCATAATTTGGCGACGATCGCTCTCTGTATGTACAACCTTTTTTCTTTAACTTCATGTTGTTAGTTTTGCTCCATGGCACAATCCATTGATACTACTACTATGCAAATGTATACATTTTTTAAAAGGCTAGAGGGCGGGGCAGTCTAGCTTGGCCCTTTTCACGAGAGGCGAGGGCCTTTGTGATTTGACGGCTCATTACTGCTGGAAGGCGGGGCCTTGTGATTTGACTACTCGTATAAATGTGCCGACGACCTGAGGAGGAGCAAAGAACCATGCGGTATACTCAAGTTTTCCACTGGAGTAGTACTACGATGGAGGAGCATGAAACACGGCAGCCCAGTGCCATATGGCGATGAAAATGATCTAATTTGCTAGTCATCTCATTGTTAGCATTGTTCTATTCATGCCTCGCAGAGAACATGACACGTGCGGCGAAACACCCGAAGCAAAAGAAGAAACACAGGAGCAAAAGAAGAAGGAAGATCATCACCCCAAATGATCTAATTCGCCGCGGAGTCGTAACTGCTTCTTCATCGCCTCCACGACCTCCATCTCCTTGCGCGTCTCCTCCGCCATCTTCTTCATTCTGTCCATGACGTGGGATTTCTCGATGCGAGCCTTCATCATCTGTTCCATGGCCGCATTACGTACCTTGACAGCAGTCGGGTGCTCAATGCGGAGCTTCGCCAACTCCTCCTTCTGTTCCATGACGAGGGCCTGCAGCATCTTCATCGAGGAACTACTACTCTCAAGCAGCTTCTTCTAGCCGACATTCTTCTCCTTCAGCGGGTCGAGCTCGTGGCAGAGCTTCGCCTTGCCCTCCTGAAGTTGCAGGATTTTGCCGGTCGCCTTCTTCTCCGAGGAAATGCTCTTCTTCAGCACCATCACCAAGCCAGCGGTCAACCCCCCTGCTTATTGAGCTCAGCGGGCATGTCGTCGAGGCTCTCCTTCAGCAGCTCCACCAAGCCGTGGATGAACTCCTTTTGCTTATTGAGGTGCTTATTGAGCTGATCGGGCATGCCCTCAAGGGATAACGACTCCAGCGATGCCAACTCGGCATGTTCGCCTCCGCGGCTAGGGCACTCCTAGGAGCCATCCCCAGCCCGTGAGAGATCTTTCGAGGTCTCTGCGTGGTGGCGAGCCCTCTTTTTTTCCGCAACCTTGGTTGCCACTCCCTTGTTACGAGTAGTTCTCGACCTAGAGCTCTGCGCACCAGACATGGCAAGGACGGACGAAGAAGAAGCACTTATGAGGAGGAAAGGTAGAGTAATTTTCGGTTAGGTAGTTCCCCTTTTTATAATCTAAGTACTAGCACTAGTACTAATACCTGCATAGTGGGAACACGTTCAGGTTTGGTACATACTAGTAGGTGTGAGCAGGCTTGCACTTAATTGTAGCACTAGTACTTTCGAATGTGATGGGAACAAGGTAAAGATAAATTGATGGGTTTTGGTTTCGAGGCTCGAAACGGCTCTCAATGAGTTTAATGGAACATAAATTTCAAGTAGACTACACTGCTTAGATGCGTAAATATTATGTTACTGTCAAAAATTGGCACAAAATACGAATGAGACCAATGGAAGTACTACTAGCAACCCATGATATAACTACTTGCATGCACGCAGTGGAGTATTAATGTCTTTCTTCCGCCCTCACGTCCACTCAATTTGCATGCGCTGTATTAATTGACCATCAATGAAGTGAAGGAATTTACATGCGTCAAATTATCACATGGGGTGGATCTTGGTACAAAATTGCATCCGCCCATGTACCCGCGTGTGCGTGCGAGGGAATGAGTGCGTGCGTGGCGTGCGTGCACATCTTCGCTTCATGCATGTACCGCCAGTGTGGCTCAGGGAGGACGAGTACATTCTTCTGGAACCAGCAGCACGTCACTGTGATCAATCCACACAAGGATGTCGCGACAACGCCTCCACATGTGCCACGTGGCTTCATGAACTTTAAGAGAGACACTGTGTAGCGTGTCATTGTGTTTCGCACATACTCGAAGTATTAGTAAGGTACACGTGCATTGCACGCGTCAGATTTTGCAACCAAATTATGAATAAATACCACAATATAGCATGTAAGCTCTGAGTCATATATGCCTGATGTAGACCTTCATTTAATTCTTATAGTTCATCTCATTCAAAATCAATTAGTTTTCATAAAAAACATAGGGCCTCCTTGATTCATAGGATTTCCAAAACACGGGAATAGGAAGAACATGGGATTAGAGTGGAATGTCGTCTTGAATCCTACGAAATCTAGTGCAAATGAATCATATGCAAATGAATCAAATGAATCATATGGAATGTCGTGTTTGATTGTGCATAGAAAAAATGCAGAATTCTTTCAAAGAGGTTTGAGTGGATGGGATGTTTCCTATGAAATCTAGTGCAAATGAATCATATGGAAAAATTCCTATGGTTTACAATCCTACGACTCAAACAACCAAGATAGCAAAAATTCCTAAGGATTAGAATCCTCCAAAATTCCTTTGAGAATCCTTTGAATCAAAGAAGCCCTTAATCTATTTTATGATTCATGGAATTGTGAGTTGTAAAGTGATATGTCTCCGTCGTATCCATAATTTTTGATTGGTCCATGCCAATATTCTACAACTTTCATATACTTTTGGCAACTTTTTATACTATTTGTGGGACTAACATATTGATCCAGTGGCCAGTGCCAGTTCCTGTTTGTTGCATGTTTTTTGTTTCGCAGAATATCCTTATCAAACGAAGTCCAAAAGGGATAAAAACCAACGGAGATTTTTTTGGAATATATATGATTTTTTGGAAGAAAAATCCACGCGAGACGGTGCCCGAGGGAGGCACGAGGCAGGGGGCGCGCCCCTGACTCTCGTGGCCACCCCGTATGGCGGTTGGTGCCCTTCTTTCTCCGCAAGAAAGCTAATATCCGGATACAGATCATGTTAATATTTCAGCCCAATCAGAGTTACGGATCTCCGGGAATATAAGAAACGGTGAAAGGGTAGAATATGAGAACGCAGAAACAGAGAGAGACAGAGAGACAGATCCAATCTCGGAGGGGCTCTCGCCCCTCCCACGCCATGGATTCCAAGGACCAGAGGGGAAACCCTTCTCCCATCTAGGGAGGAGGTCAAGGAAGAAGAAGACGAAGGGGCCCCCTCTCCCCTTCTCTTCCGGTGGCGCCGGAACGCTGCCGTGGCCATCATCATCACCGCAATCTTCACCAACAACTTCACCGCCATCATCACCAACTCTTCCCCCCTCTATGCAGTGGTGTAACCTCTCTCTTACCTGCTGTAATCTCTACTTAAACATGGTGCTCAACGCTATATATTATTTCCCAATGATGTATGGCTATCCTATGATGTTTGAGTAGATCCGTTTTGTCCTATGGGTTATTTGATGATCAAGATTGGTTTGAGTTGCATGTTCTATTATTGGTGTTGTCCTATGGTGCTCTCCGTGTCGCGCAAGCGTGAGGGATCCCCGCTGTAGGGTGTTGCAATACGTTCATGATTCGCTTATAGTGGGTTGTGTGAGTGACTGAAACACAGACCCGAGTAAGTATGTTGTTTGCGTATGGGATAAAGAGGACTTGATACTCTAATGCTATGGTTGGGTTTTACCTTAATGATCTTTAGTAGTTGCGGATGCTTGCTAGAGTTTCAATCATAAGTGCATATGATCCAAGTAGAGAAAGTATGTTAGCTTATGCCTCTCCCTCAAATAAAATTGCAATAATTATTACCGGTTTAGTTATAGATTGCCTAGGGACAAATAACTTCCTCGTAACAAAACACTCTTTACTAAAACTAATTTAGTTGTGTCTTTATCTAAACAGCCCCTACTTTTTATTTACGTACTCTTTATTATCTTGCAAACCTATCCAAAAACACCTACAAAGTACTTCTAGTTTCATACTTGTTCTAGGTAAAGCGAACGTCAAGCGTGCGTAGAGTTGTATCGGTGGTCGATAGAACTTGAGGGAATATTTGTTCTACCTTTAGCTCCTCGTTGGGTTCGACACACTTACTTATCGAAAGAGGCTACAATTGATCCCCTATACTTGTGGGTTATCATAAAGCATAAAGTAAAAACAAATAATGGCAATTCAACTAGAAAAAAAGTTTGGGCAGTTATGATACGGAAGATTCTAGAACAAAGGAGAACCACTATTGTTTTCAGATTTGTGCATTATGCTTAAGTTCAACCATGGAGTCTGCTAGATTTTACATGTGGCAAAATCCGGTGGGGGGCTAGAAGATGGTGCGAGGGGCCGAGTGGAGGGAGACTATGAAGGAGTGCACAACTACGAGATCGATATTTAGAGAGAGGGGGCGAGAACGTGCACTGTTGCGCGCAGTGGCGGAGCCATGAAAAATGTCCCATGAGCTAGGGGGCAGGATTGCTAATCCTTTACGAGGAGGGCCATTTCATCAACTTAAACCATTTTTACTAGCAATTGTCTAATGATCACATTCATATTAGCCTCGATATATAGTGATGTTAGGGGGGGGCAGGGCCCTTGCTGCCCCTGTCTTCGCCATTGTGCGTGCGTCTGAGAGATGAAGCGGAAGGCATGGATGATGAGAGGGGGGCGTTGGATATATAATTAATGTGGGTGTATTACGTATATATGTAATCCTATATAGAGAGGTATAGATTGATCGATGTGGACGTGGGAAAGAGGGTGAGACCTCACTAGATATATAGATTGATCGGTTTATGTGGAAAACTATGAAACACCTAGCTATACACACACACACACATAGAGGAACATCGATCATTGCGCATGCACATGAGGGATAAAAAATGCCCGATATGATGGAGAGGGGGATGTGTGTGTGTGTGTGCGTGCCTTCATGGGAGACCGACCTGAAGAAAAAGATTGCATGTGTGCGATGGATAATGTCGACTGGTAGTGTGTGTGCATGCATGCACGAGAGAAAGTTAGTGGTACAATTATAAAGAGAAGACCAATGTGTGGGTGTAAAATACTAGGTGAGGTCATAATCAATGTAAAGTTGAATTCAAATATTTGAATAAGATATCATGATGTTTGAAACCCATGCATGCATGAATATAATGGAGATCTGCGCAGTCTGGTTTGGAAACGAGCATGTTGTAATGTATACACATTGAACAAGGTCAGACTGGTTTGAATTTGAGATACCGATGGCAGACATCGTTTGGCCACATTGCATCCATGCATGGACACAAGCACTTCTTCTTTGTTCTAGAATCTTCCGTATCAGAATTGCCCAAATGTTTTTCTACATGATTTGTTTTTACTTTATGCCTTACAATGCACAATTCCATGAATCTTAAAATAGATTAGCTTTCTTATAAAAACTAGATGATTTTGAATGAAATGAACTATAAGAATTAAATGAACATCTACATCATGCATATATGACTCAAAGCTTACATGCTATAATGTGGTATTTATTCATAATTTGGTTGCCAAATCTCATGCGTGCAATGCACGTGTACCTTACTAGTCTAAGTGGTGTATGTGTGTGTGTGTTGTGCGTGTTAAACACATTGTACGTAGTATATCATACTAGTCTGAATTGTCTTTTTTGGGTACACGTTAAGCTTGTTCTCTCGAAATTTCAAGCCGCACCTTGTTATGCCGAAATTTCAAGCTAGCGTCTCTGTCTATTGTGCTGCGAAATTCCCACCTCTTCAACCCACGCCTTGTTACCCTGAAATATTTAAGATAAATCTTTGTCTCATTGTGCTCCGACAACTCCCTACATCTCAACCTGCGCCTTGCTATTCCAAAATTACAAAGCGCGCGAAAACTCCCACCTCCTTTGAAATCCCGACATGCAAAATGCCCGTGATACCCCTGAACCAAAAGAACTGCCTCAAATTGGTGGGGGTACTTTCATAAAAAGACCCCACATTTCGGACAAGCGCGTCCCTAAGCCATGGTTCCCCACTCCCATCCCATCCGCCCACCCATTCGTACACCGAGGCCGGGAAAACCCGTGAAGCCCCACCCCCTCCTCCGTCCGCCACCCAGCCGAAGCCTCTTCCCCGACGGCGTCGTCCACAGCAACGCCTCGACGTCCCTCATCCACCGTACCGGATGAGGATCCGTCGTCGATCTGGTCGTCCCGCCGGTTTAGCCACTCCGTCCTCGAGCTGCCCCGACATTCCCCTCGTCTTTCACGCCACCTCCATTCCCACACCGCCGTCTTCACCTGCACCACCGGTAAAGAATCATCATCACCGTTTCCTCGGATGAAGCTGCGGCCTAATCGGTGCCACCAAAGAGGTTGTACACTAATCGCCGCATATTCTTCTTGATTCGATCTCACAGTGCTGCCGGCGCTCGGTCCCGAGCCGACACGACACGGCTCCATCCACGGTGGTGTCGCCGGCCACTTCCTCCATGACGTCGCTCCCTCGGCGGCGACGTCCACATCTGTAGGAGCTGCTGCTGCTTTAGATCTCACTTGCGCTGCTTCTCTGCTCTTGCTCTCGGTCCCCTGCCTTTTCTGCTTTTGCTCTTGCTCTTGCTCGCGCTGCTACTCTCGCTCTTGCTCTTGCTTGCGATGCTGCTCCGATTTAGCTACACTTCAGTCGACTGAATCGACTTTTGGGTCAGTCGGTTTTCAGGGGGTGGGGGGGGGGCTCGCCGGAGTTAAGGAAGAACCAGCCGCAGTGGGGAGGGGGGCTCGCTAGAGAGGTACCCCACTATCTATCTTAGGGTTCAGGGTGGGGGCAGTGGTCGGCGGCGGTGGTGAAGCGGTGGCGTGGGGATCGCCGGAGAAAAAGCTCGGAACGGGGGGGGGGGGGGGGTGAGGGGGGAGACGGGGGGGGCGGGGGGCTAGAGCGATGATCGGGGCGGCAGCGGACCGGCGGTGGGGAGTGTTTTCGGGGCGGGCGGGCGGCTGTTTGGCCGGTGGTGGCTGGCGGCTCAGGGGGGTGGAGGTTGAAGATGAACTGCAGGCCCTTGATTTCGTATCCAACGGCTGCAAAATCGACTGACCAGAGATGAAAAAGTCAGTCGACTGACGTGTAGCCTCACCTCTAGTGCATTCAGTTTCGACAGCAAAATTCAGTTTCGACAGTCTAGTTCAGTTTCCACAGTTAAATTCCGTTTCGATAGTTAAGTTCAGAGATAAGCGACTGATGTATTTTACATCTAGCACTTTGTGGTTATGTATTTTACGTCATCTATTGGAGATGCTAATAGAATTCCACACAGGTTAACGTTGTCTCTCTTGTCCGGCTTCAGCCTCGGCGTCGTACAACTCACCGGAGCTGCTCCAACGACGAAACCCTCCATCAGAGCGGAGCAGTACCTCGGGCTCCATCTCCAGATGCCTAAGATCTTCTTCCCCTCCTCCTACAGCCAAGTCAGCCAGAGCATCCTCACTGGCCAACCCAATCATGCTGAGATCGACATGGCTTCGCCAAAGAGGTTGTACACTTGTTGCATATCTTTTTTACTCTACATGTTATATATATTGTCCACTGAGCACACAGAGTAACGGGAAATACGATTATTTTATCCTACTATATGACAAGCAGTGAGGTACCAGGAAACTTAGCTATCCGTGATGGACTCTCTTGAACGCCATCATTATTTACCTTTGCGCGTTTGAGCTGTGCATTTGTCGATGGCCCTAGGAGTTGAGCTAGTAGGGTAGTGGCCTGGGTCCAAAGTAATAGAAGAAGCACAAAAACATTTTTTTAGTGTAGGCTTTTCCTTGATCAAGCCTGCCTACTAGAATCGCCAGTGCTTGAAAGGAAAAGTGAATGAAAAACATAGGAATTGGAAAGTTTCCTATGGTAGTACTTTTCATGAATTTGATGCAAAGGAATGGAGCAAAGTAAAACTGTAGGATTTGTTCCTTTAGTGTCTCCTTGAAGGAAAAACCATAGGAATTTTAATTTCCACTTGTCCTCCTTTTCAAATTCCTATTCATGAAGCACAAGACTAAGAGATAGTAGCATAATAGCATTATAACCGTACATTTTCTTATGGTTCGACTTAATCTCACCATGCTTCTTTGCATCCTGTGATCTTCCAATTCTTGTGAACCAAACACCCAGATTGGAAGAAATCCTGTGTTTTTAAATTCTCTATTTTGCACGTGCATTCCTATCCTATTCCTGTCTATTTCCTATCCCTGCATTGTTAGAATCCTCAAATTAAAACAAGCACTTACACAATTACTTGTGTTAGAGATATGTGTCAAAGAAAACCTTGTGTGGTTTGTCCTGCTCCTGCGGTGCTGTGTTCCAGCCCAGCTCAGCTGCTCCAACGACGGAAGGGTTCACCACAGCAGGGATCCACTCTCTAGACTGTCTTTCGCCGCCTCGGATCTTCTTCCCCGCCGCCGGCAGCCACGACAACTACATTACCATCATCAACTGAGTAGATCACCTTGAGGACTACACGGGACCGCAAGAGAGGTCGCACTCTTCCGTGTCTTCTTACGTTATGCATCACTTAATATGATAACATGCTACTTTATCGTCGCGTTCACCTACTAGACTCCAAGTCAGGTCCAAACTTATGCCGAAACTTGAGTTTTTAAATGGTTGTGGGGTACATATTGGGGCAGAAATCAGTACTATATGTCTACTATCTGGTTAATCTCGGGTGTCTACTATGAGTTTCATGTTGGGTGCAAACAAACATTAAAGGAGCCATTATCTATATTTTTTAACTAAAGCTATTATCTGCATGCTATCATTGGTTTTGGGTCTATCCATAGTTTGCTACCATCATTCTGGATTTGTGCATGCACTCCTTACATAATCTCACTATGTTTTATTCCTATGCATGTCAGTTATTGTACACAATGGAACTGAACATGTAGAGCAAAAGAGACGAGCCTTTTGTGGCAATAAAAATTCATGCAGACGTCACTCCATGGTGGGCGCAAAGGCAGCCCCCCTCCACCCATTTCGGATCATAATCAAGAGGAAGATAATTGTTCTGAGGGGGATTCAGAAGCTGAGGACCACTCCTATTTACCCCATGAGGTCTTCGCTCTAACTTGGCATGCTGATGTTGGTAATATCATGCATATGGTGCCTTGCATTGCTTACTGTATACATCAAAGATGACATCTGCTGAGTTTAGACATGCGTTATGTCAATGCAATCTGTTTAGTTTCTTTCGCGTATATGTGAATCATGCAATGCCATCTTGTTTATCCAGCCATCATATATGTGAATTTTGCAATGCCACCCTGGTTAGCCAGTCATCTTATATGTGAATTATATCATGACATCATTTTTTATTACATGTTAAATTTGTCAACAATTTTAGTACATTCAATTACTCTTCCTGTGCATCAGCCATTCGGCATGGTCATGGAAAAATATGGAAAGGAAACAAGGTCTTCAGAGTAGACAATGTTATCTGACGAAGCACATGTCTTGCTGGTTACACATAACTCCTGAGAGGAGTATTCGGAGACAGATGACCAGTCCTATTCCCCCCCAAGGTGCATGCTCTAACTTGGCAGGGTTATGTTGCTCATATCATGCGTATGGTATCTTACATTGCTATGTCATTTGCTTAGTTTAGACATGCTTTGTGTGAATGCCACCTCTTTAGTGTCTAATTACCATATATGTGAATTATGCAATGCCATCTTGTTGCAATACATTATATATGTGAATTATGCAATGCTATCTTGTTACAAGGCTTTATATATGTGAATTATGCAATGCCATGCGGTTTAGCCAAGCGTCATATATGTGAATTATATCTTGCCGTACTTTTTTTGTATTTCTCATTGCTTTTGTCGACAATGTTTGTATATTCAACTGCTCTTCCTGTGCATCAGCCATTTGAATTGGTGATGGAGAAATATGGAGTGAAAACAAGGTCTTCAGAGCAGAGAATGCTACTTGCTGAAGCAGATATCTTGCTGGTTACAGATAGCTCTTCAGAGGAGGATTCAGAGGCTAATGACCAGTCCTATTATCCCCCTGAGGTGTATGCTCAAACTTGACAGGGTTATATTACTCATATCATGCATAAGTTGTATTGCAATGCTTAGTTTTTACATCATATACACGATATTGAATGCCATCTCCTTAGTTGACACATAATATATGCGATTGCCCTCTGCTCACTTCCTTAGTATATAGATCATATATTTGAATGATATCATGCCATGATGTTTACATAGACAGCATGTATTTGGATTATGGCATGCCAACCCATTTTCTAAAGACATAATATAGTTATATCATCCTCATCCTGTTCACATAGTCATCATATTTTGAATTATGTCATTCTATCTGTGAATTATACCATGCCATCATGTTTCCATCGACGGCATGTTTGTGATTTATGGCATGCCAACCACTTTAATAGACACATCATATAGTTATATCATGTCATCTTGTTTACATAGTCATCATATTTTGAAGTATGTCATTCTATCCTGTTTAGTTAGCCATCATACATGTGAAATTGTGTCACACTATCCTGTTTAATTAGCCATCATATATGTGAAATTATGTCCTGCTATTCTGTTTGGTTAGACAACATAAATGTGAATTATTTCATGCCCTGTTTTCTTCCTACTATCCATTGCACCTGTCTATCTTACAATGTCTGTACATTCAATTACTTTTCTTGTTTGTTAGCCATTTCAATTGGAGGGGGTGATGGCAGTATCTGTGGGAATAAAAACACGGTCTTCAAAAAAGATCATGCTACCTGTCGATGGAGATAGAACCATGGTTGTACTTGCCCAAGAACCAGCCCCACCACACATAACCCAAACTCACGTAGATTGTACCCCTACCCAGTTGGATAGAGAATCAGCTACACCCCTTCTAACCCCAACCCCAGCAGATAGTAACCCATTTCCGGTTGACACATCACCGTCTCCACCATAGAGCACCCAAACACGAGCAGTTAGTAAGGCAACTGCAGTGCCCAAAGCACGAGGACCACAACTCCGAACCCCAAGTCAACGCTTAAAGCAGAAGAAGAATTGTTCTCAGGTCAGGTTCCGTAGCTATGGTTCATACTAATTTGCTCTTGGATCACTGTATTTACTCATACCAACTAATTTCAAATTTGAATTATGCAATTGAAACTCCAATGGCGCAACAGGTATGTTTTAAACCTGTTTCTTTAACGTGTTTGCTGTTGTAACTTGCTCTATGTTGATTTCAGTTTCAATTGAATAAACAGTTATGTTCTCCTACCATGCACATTACAAGTGTTGTTATTGTTGTGTAGTTTCCCACACTTATATTCTGTCTATGCTGCTTTGTCTTAAATAGATATGATTCGAACTGTATCTATCTTGATTTGGCAACATAAACTAGAATGATATAGACCATACAGTGACCATACTACATAGATATATGTTTGTTTCTTGCTGTTATCCTGTCCACCTTACTAGTGAACTGGTTTACCAAAATGAGTTTCATATACTACATTGTAAACCTTTGATGTGTTTGTTTGTTTCTCTTTTAGAACGCGGATAAAATATTGGAGAAGAGTACCCTGCTATGCAATGGTAAAGGAAGTAATGCAGATAAGGTTCAAGATAGTGTTCGAGTTGATAAAAACTATATTGAAGACAGTGAGTCAACCCCAAAGTCCCTGTTGATCTCCAAGAAAGCTGATAAAAACTATATTGAAAACACTGAGACAACCCCAAAGTCCTGTCTTGATGTAGTGTTCGAGTTACTGGCTACTACTGCTGGCACCAACTCTTCGAACTTGCTGCCTGAATCAGTTCGGCTTCTTGAGTCTCAAGTTCAAGTTGAAAGACATCGATTAGATGTTATGCGACAGGAAGCTGAAGGACTGAGGAAGTCCCTGCAGAATTCGAATGCATACTTTCTGGTGCATCAGCAAGTGCTGGAGGATTTAAGCGCCAAACAAGAGAAAGTTAATAAGCTTGCTAAGCATCTTGCCAGCATTATGGGTACCCAGGATATTGTTTCTGGAGCTCTTCTGAAGTGGTTTCAGTTCTGGACTTGTTTTGCTGCGGCATTTATATGCTGCTTTGCTCCCTATATTTGCTCTGGTGGCGAACTTTGATGCCCAGTGGATGTAATATGTGTAATAGCCGTGATAGCCTAGTGTAAGTTGCTTGCTTATTTATTTCCTTATTGTCTTGTTTATTTGTTTTCTTGTATGTCGGCGTCCTGGGAACGGGGGTCCCCAGATTTGCCTGCCTGCAGCCCACGGCATGGCTGGGCTAGCAGGTCTGTATGGCCCATCTTCATCAACAAGGCATTCAAGACCCCCACGAGGGGCCAAGCCTCGCGAGGCGGATGACGCAAGACCTCCTCAGGAGCGGCCTCACTAGACAGGCTCACGGGGGGCAGAGAGATCAAGGCAGGGCAAACCTTGCGAGGTCCTCGTGACATGAGCCATGACGATCGAAACCAGGCGGGCGCCTGTAACACCCACGATGCGGCTATATCTCCCACGTGTCAGAGCACGACTTGGAGGCATAACCGCATTGTAGGCATGTCGCAAGAGGGGTAATCTTTACACATCCCATGTACTGAATAAGAAAGAGGTACAGAGTTGGCTTACAATCGCCACTTCAGACAATACATGAATATAGCATTATATCATCCAGATACAATCAAGGTCCGACTACGGAACCAAAATAAAAGAAGACTACCCCTAATGATAGATCCCCGATCGCCCCAACTGGGCTCCACTACTGATCAACTGAAAACGGAACAACATAACGAACACGATCTTCATCGAGCTCCTCCTTGAGCTCGGTTGCGTCACCTGCACGATATCATCGGCACCTGCAAACTAGTTTTGGAAGTAATCTGTGAGTCACGGGGACTCAGCAATCTCACACCCTTGCGATCAAGACTATTTAAGCTTAAGGGTAGGGAAAAGGTATGAGGTGGAGCTGCAGCAAGCACTAGCATATATGGTGGCCAACTTACGCAAATGAGAGAGAGAAGAGGAGGCAAAGCACGATCGAGAATCTATGATCAAGAAGTGATCCTAGACTACTTACGTTCAAGCATAACTCCAACACCGTGTTCACTTCCCGGACCCCGCCGAGAAGAGACCATCACGGCTACACACGCAGTTGATGCATTTTAATTAAGTTAAGTGTCAAGTTCTCTACAATCGGACATTAACAAATTCTCATCTTCCCATAACCGCGGGCACGGCTTTTGAAAGTTCAAAACCCTGCAGGGGTGTCCCAACTTAGCCCATCACAAGCTCTCACGGTCAACGAAGGATATTCCTTCTCCCAGGAAGACCCGATCAAACTCGGAATCCCGGTCACAAGACATTTCGACAATGGTAAAATCAAACTTGGAATCCCGGCCTTGCTGGAGGAGTTTTATTCAAGGCGAACCGTCAAGGGGTTCCCATTATAACCCAACCGCGTAAGGAACGCAAAATCAAGGAACATAACACCGGTATGACGGAAACTAGGGCGGCAAGAGTGGAACAAAACACCAGGCATAAGGTCGAGCCTTCCACCCTTTACCAAGTGTATAGGTGCATTAATTAAATAAGAGATATTGTGATATCCCAACAATAAACATGTTCCAACAAGGAACAAACTCCATCTTCACCTGCAACTAACAATGCTATAAGAGGGGCTGAGCAAAGCGGTAACATGGCCAAATAACGGTTTGCTCGGACAAGGTGGGTTAGAGGCTTGGCTTAGCAATATGGGAGGCATGATATAGCAAGTGGTAGGTATCTCAACATAGGAATAGCAATATAGCGAGCAACTAGCAAGCAAATATGGAAGTGATTTCGAGGGTATGGTCATCTTGCCTGCAAAGTTCTCCAAGAAGACAAAAGCTTGATCCTCGTAAGGGTACTCAACGGGTACCTCGAACACGAACTCGTCTCCCGGCTCTACCCAAGGCAAGAACAAGCAAAGGGAACCATAATCAACCACAGTGCAATGCGCAAGCAACATGATGCAAAACATGGCATGAGATGCAGGATGTGATATGCAATACATATGCATGATTTGGAAGGGAAAGATTGAACCAGACCTCAACTTGGCACACCAAGCGTGCCGCTGGAAAGATGAGTTGATTTCGGTCGAAACCGATATAAAGATCACTGGAATCGGATGCACGGTTTGCAAATGGCAAGAAAAACAATAATGGCATGATCCTGTGATTAATAGCACGATGTCATCTAGAATGCAACAAGAAACTAAGCTACTGCACTCCAACATAGCAACAAAACACATGGCAATGATCAACTCAAGATTCTTGACAAAAGATGAACACTGAGCTACGGCCAATTCACACAAGAGTAGGTTCAAACAAGCATGGCAAAAGATCAAAAGATATCAGGTTCACAGACTTTGTGAAAATAACAACATGCCAGGATTTAACATCAGGAAGCAATGTTTAGAGCAAGATAACAACATGCTACAGGAACATATCATGGCAAAGCAAGGCATGCCATGAAACTACTCAAAGCATATAACAAAAGTCCCTTACTGACAATAAGCCAAAAGGGATCAGAAAATACAATGGCAACCATGTAAACATAGCAAGTTTCGTTAACAGATTTAGACTTAGCAGAAAACTGGACATGGCATAAACAGAATTACGAAGGCATGTTTGCGAGCTTGATGCACTCAACACAAGGCATTGCATGACAAACTAAGCATACACCCAGCAAGAAGACATGATCAATAAGCTAACCATGACAAGAACAACCTCATAGCATGCATGGATCAACTGCAACAACCTTGGCAAAATTGATTAAAACGTAACCAATCTGCCAGGAACATTTAATAGAAAAAGTAGAGCAAGATTGAGTCATTCTACGGTACTCCAAAATTGCAAACAAAGACATGGATGGATAAAGCATAATAATATCTCAAAATCATCCTTACTGAACATGCTCAAAAGAGGCATGGATCACTCTGTAGCAACATGAATACATGGCACGAAAATAACAGCAGGAAAAGGACTTGGAAGAATTCTAAGTCCCTGAAATCAGCAACATCACGAGAGCTACTTTGCATGCTCGTTCTAGTCACCACATTGATTGAAAAAATACATGGCATACACCCCTGTAAATATGGCATGGCATATAACAAAACACATGTAGGGCTCAAGTTCATAGGAGGCACACATTAAACATGGCAAAAATGACAAATGTCGATAATCTGATAAGAATCAGAAACTAACATTACATAGCACTCTTGCAACAACATTTAGGGCATCAAGATGAACTCAAATGAACATGGTGCAATGGAATGAAATGAAGCGCACATCTAGACGAACAATTCGATATGCTACACGCCCAAAACGGAGCTACGAATGCGGAGTTATGATGCGATGAACATGGCCTGAAAAAGTTACAGATCTGGGACTTAGTGGAATTTTACCTCCGCGAAAAGTCAACGCGGGACGGAGAGAAGAGGGACGAAGAGATCCGGGATCGGGGCACCGTTTGGTTAGAGGACTTGGTGGATCTGATCCATCTTCTCCGGATCTTACCGGAGAGGAGCTCCGGTGAGCTCTACGACGAGGGGGAGGCCGGCGAGAGGCGAGGCAACCGGCGACGAGGGGCGGCACGAGGCACGGCTCCGGCAGAGGAGCGCGGAAGATGAGGCGATAGCGTGAGCCTCAGGGGAAGGGCAGCGCACGGCAAGCGAGGCAGCGGCGCGCGGCGAGCGAGGCGGCGGTGCAGGCGAGGGAGGCGGCGGTGCAGGCGCACGGCAGCGGCCGATGGCGAGCTGGACACCGCGCTGGGTCCGGCGACGTGGAGCGTGGGGCACTACGGCGAGGTGTTTGGGGTGACAGCCCCGGAGGCCTATGTGCCCGCATGATGGACCAGGAGTACACGCTGGAGGACGACCCCGGCTCGTTCCTCGGGCCAGGTTGGGAGGAGGAGGCATTAGGAGCTGAAGCCTTCCAAGAGAAGCGGAGAGCCCCGCCAACCGCGCCGTTGACAACAGATACATGGTGCCACTAATCCCTCAGGAGCAAGCTTACGCTAACCATGAGTCACAGATGAACCAGGTCATGGCGCCGAACGGTGGCTCCGGCACGGCGATGCCCGCCCCTACAGGAGAGACCCGCTGGGGGCTGCGCGGAAGGGGTCAGGAGCAAGGCAACACCCGGAGGTAGGCTCTCTATCGGGGTGGCGACCGCGACCCTTCCCCCGGCAGAGGACCCGTGGTCGTTGAGGGCGCCGCTGGCATCCCCTCTGCCCTCGTTGGGCCATCCCGGTTTTCGGTCGTCCCAGTGGTGGTAGGGGGTGGCGCAAGGCGGGGCCCTCGCCTGGCGATATGAAGCAAGGCCGGTACCTATGAAGCAAGGCCCAGTGCATGTGAAGATCACCGCCCGTGACACTCTCACGTAATAATGAGTGGGGCTGTATACGCCCCGGAGTCTCCGGAGAGCCGCCCTCGGGCCTCGGGGGCTCCCTCCCACGCCTAGTGGCAGCACATAGCTCCGCGCTGGTGGGAAGACATCGAAGACTAGACTAGGCGCCGGACGTAGCCATTTGCTTTGGATCTCTTTTTTGTAACCCTGCCTTCTGGATTTGTATTTAAGTTGAAGTCGAATTTTTATTTGATGCGTGCAGGGGGATGCCTTTTCTCATTCGAGTTATTTCTCGCAGTCTCGTTCTTGCCTTATTTTGGAGTTCGCGCCAGTCACTCCCCCCTCGCGGGCCCCTCATGAGCCGGGCTGGGCATGAAGCACATGAGCCACACGCGTGTCGAGCCGTGGCGGCCGCTCGCTTATCACACGACCCTCTCGGGTGTGGTGATGAATTCATCAGGAGCTCCTCAAAAATCCGCAATCTCTCGGGCTAGTTTTGGGCTTGTCCAAGCTAAGGTAAAACTGCAATGACACCATTGCCCCGTCGTGCTAAAGCTCATGAAGACACGAACTCAATTTAGCATGAAAGGATAAATGCTTCGATTGTTTACATGAGGGGCTCCCCCTCTCAAAATGCTCTTACAGTCTTCCAGGGCCACGCCCGAGTTTTTACAGGATAAATAACAGGGAAACAAGGAATCAGCCGGATACGTCAATCGCCGCATCCCCCACGTCATCTTCAGATGCACCGCTGGCATTGCTGTCACCATCGTTGGCATTGCCTCCACCTTCGCCGGCGTCGATGACGCTGTCATCAACCACGTCGCCTGCATCCGCCGCAACCACAACCCCGTCGTCATCAGAAGCAAAGGCCCTGACCAGCGCATCCACGTGGTCTTCAACCCACTATAACAAGTTGCCTCAGATGGCTTCCGGCACGGGAGTGATAGCGGCGTCAAAATTGAAGTCGAGATCAATGTTCCGGAGGTGGCTGAAGACGCGGGAGAATGCACGCCCAAGCAGACTGCGACTTCTCTCCTCCACAAGCTGGCGAGCCCTGTTAGACCGGGCTTCCAGGCGCGTCACCACGTTGGTGAAGAAGGTCAGGTGACTAGCGTAGTCATCCGAGTGGGGAGGCGGTGCATTCTCGTCACAGATGAAGCCCAGGGTGGCATTAGCCCTGCTCAAGATACCCTGAAGCATGGGGGTGTGCTCGTGTTCCAGCGTCCGCCGTTGAAGCACTTCCTCCCTGTTTTGCCACGAGACAGCCTTGGCGTCATCAACCCGCCTGTGAAGAGAAAGCAGCTCGACACGGGTGGAGGCCAAGTCCGCCTGCGCCGTGACTAGGGCGACAACTGTGGCCTCCTCATGCCTCTCCGCCTCATCTGACCTGGGCCGGAGAGCGGCGGTCTTGCCCGTTGCCTTAGTTCCTGCAAGCTTTAGCTTCAAGGCGTGCTGACCTTCAAGATCTGTGCGAACCTCAGCCACCCGGCGGTCGACTTTGTCCTGGACTCGGGCCTCGCGAGACCTTACGACATCCTCCGCTTGGGCAACTTGATGCTCCCTCGTCTCCAGTTGCTCAAGATCGAGGCTGCGCTGCACGGCTTCTAGAGCCAGTGCCTCCTCGCGCTTCCGGACCTCATCTTCCTCGGCAGGCGTCCCCCTTAGTGCCGCGAGGGCAGCTTTGCACGCCTCCACTTTCTACTCAAGGGACGCACTCCAGGCGTGGAGCTCCCACGCGCGGTTCTCCGCAGCCTCGCGACGGCGGTCAGCTTCACGAGTCTCCTCCAGAGCTCAGGAGCAGGCCTCACGGGAGGCCGCGAGGGAGGCCTCGGCCTTCACGTTTTCTAGCCCGCGCTGGTGGCGCCCGATGTTGATGGCCACTTTCATCTTGTGTCACTCCTCCGCCAACCGAAGACCCTTGGCCTCAAGGTGCGCGTCAGCACCCTCAAGTTCTTCGCCGAGTCGGTTCATCGCGTCCGTCGCCTCATGGAAGAGCTCATGATGAACGACGCTCCGCCCGCACTTGAATTCAAGCACACAGCCCATCTCGCCCTCCGCCACGGGGGCTGTGGGCGATGCCTAGCGCGACGCGCCCCCTCTCAGCAGGGGGCTGGGGGCTGGCGTGGCCTCAGGCGCCAGCCGGCCCTCGCGAGGGGCCCGAGCCGAACAAAGCCCGCTGCTTGAAGAAGACCCTAGGGTCGAGGCCAGCCAGCTATCGACCGTGACTAGGGGGAACCCTTGGCACGCCTACTGCGCTTCGAGCGAGGCCGGGAAGGAAGGACGGCGAAGACGCGAGCTCGGGGCTCCTTGATGACGGACCAACTCCCACGGCTGACCCCACATCATATGCGGCACCCGAACCTGCGGCGCTAGAGCTTGGCAGGTGCGACGGGACAAGAGGGAGCTGCTTCTCAGGAGATTTCACAGCCTCGGCAGAAGGGGTCCTGAGGGAACAATTGTTGAGAAGGGAAGAAGTCCACGCAAAGCCGACTGAAGCGCTGAACGTGGCGGCCAGTGCGGGGTGAAGCCGGAGAGGTGCTCGGGAAAACGACTTCAGGGGTGCCTGGCTGCGGAGAACAGTCGGGCACCGTCTCACCGCGACCTCCCGAGGCCTCCAGAGTTTTGGCCTCGGGAGCCGTGTGCTGCCTCGCCTCAGCAACCGGCACCGCAGAATCACGGGATCCTGAGGACGACGCCTCGGGAGCCTCAGGCGGCGTCCGCACATCAGCACTCGTGCCGCCAGCCTCCGGCGGCGCTCGTCCCCTTGCACCCACACTCGCGGCAAGATCGTCGCCAGCGACGAAGAGGGGAACCACGCTGGCAGGGTTCTCACGAGAGCCCATCTGGCCGTCCGGACGCAGCCCCCACTCATTAAAGGAAGGCATGCACCCCGCGAATTTAGCCTTGTTCCCACATCGATATAGCAGACAGTTCTTCCCAGGCAAGTCGCCCGGCGAAGGGACACCTGTCAGGACCTTGAGCACCGTTTGCCGTGCCCCAAGGGGGAGCCCGGACTCCTGAAACCTCATGTGGTCCTGACAGCTGAGCAAGGTCCACATCGGGCGAGAATGGCGTTGAAGTGGAGCAACCCAGCGCCTGATAAACTCCCTCACCACCATCGGCGTGGTCACGCCGCGGTCCTTCAACATCCTTAGCCGGAACCAGACAGGAGCGAGACGGGGGCTCGCGAGCCTCTTATGGCCCCAGCCAGAGTGGGGAACGGCAGGAGCTGACGGGGCGTGGAGTAGGGGGCTGAGCACACCAACGTCGACAAATACCCACCGTGTCCGAAGCTCGCTCGTAGATGGAGGAAGCTCGAAGTCGATCCCCGCACCCGCCGTCGCGGCCATGGCCTGGAAGCTCATGCACCCCGAGCTTTGCCAAGGATCGGTCAGATGCAATGAGAAGAAATGGCGGAGAAGGGCCACCGAAGGAGCGACACGCACCATGGCCTTGCACACAAAGGCGAAGACGGCAAGGAGAGTCACGGATTGGGGGTCGAGATGCAGCATATGGATCTGGTAGTGTTCAAGCACTGCGTTGAAGAAGGCAGAGAAAGGGGGAATCAGCCCCGCCCAAAGCGCGTCGATGAAGATTGGGACCTCGGTGACCGTACGAGCGATGCGAGCGCGAGACGGGGGCGAAGCCACCGTCTCCCCCCACTCGTTGAAGTTAGTGGCGAGCATGGATGCACCTTGTCCATGGCCTCGTCTTTGAGCACCAAGGATCGGCCGACTGCAGGCTCGGCGGCTGGAGGCGCACTTGGCGGAGACAATGGCTTCTTCCCCTTGTCAGCTTGTTTCGGCGCCATGGCGATGAAGCAGGTGGAGTGCAGGTGAGATTGGAAAGGAGGGGCAGAGTCTCGAGGAAGCAGAAGGACTATGGAAGCAAGGCGTGGGCAATGGGAGAATAACTGTGTAGGTTGCGAGGGCCTCATAGCCAGGCGGGTTCAAAGGCAGCGTAGGTAAGCAGAGACGCCCACGTCCAATCAACCGCCACGCGTCAACTGAGGCCGCAGGCTTTGGGGGCCCGCGACGCTCCGTGCTTGACCCTTTGGCTTCGCCTCGAAGCCAAGCCTGAGCACGCCTTGGGCCCGGGGGCTACTGTCGGCGTCCTGTGAACGGGGGTCCCCAGACTTGCCTGCCTGCGGCCCATGGTGTGGCTGGGCTGGCAGGTCTATACATCCCATCTTCATAAACAAGGCACTCAAGACCCTCGCGAGGGGCCAAGCCTCGCGAGGCGAACGACGCAAGACCTCCTCAGGAGCGGCCTCGCCAGGCGGGCTCACGAGGGGCGAAGAGATCAAGGCAGGGCAAACCTCGCGAGGTCCTCGTGATGTGAGCCATGATGATCGATACCAGGCGGGCGCCAACACGCGCAGTGTCCTTGTTTCCTCTTTGGTGCCAAGGGGGCAAGCGCAGGCACGGAGTACCAAGGCATCAAGCAAAGGTTTCCATATTGGTGCAACGAGACCAAGACCAGAAGGACGGCAGGACGGAGGTCACCATGGAGCCCAAGACAACGTCATCACTAGAGCCTTTGGCAGGCGAAGACCACCTTTTGTCAGGATAACTTGTACTAGCTGTCCCCTTTTGAACCGGTTGTTGTTGGCTCCCTTTCCGTTCAATATTTGGGGAGAGGACCAGGGCCTATATATAAGTAGAACTAGCCACCAAAGTAGAAGGGGGAACGCGCGCGCGCGCGCGAGAGAGAGAGAGAGAGAGAGAGAGAGAGAGAGAGACGGACGAGAGAGAACCTGAACAGAACCAAGATCATCTCACCCACATAAGTTAACCAAGCACAAGAACACCTCAACCTCAGGAGTATGTTCTTCCCCGTGTAACTGTTCTTCATCAGCCCAAGAGGCAATCCACCACCACCACACTGGAGTAGGGTATTACACCACAACGGTGACCCGAACCAGTATAGATCCCATGTCTTTCTCTGTTGTGAGTTCGTTGAGATCTTCTGCGTAATCTTAGAGAGCTAGGGCGTGGGTCGATAGGTAGAAAACCTTCACGCACACCCAGTGTTCGAACCTCAAAGGTTTGCCAGAATCCGTGATCCAACATTGTAGTTAGTGTAGTTCTTTTTCCGCGGTTTTCTAGTGGCCGCAACAACCTATTTTTTAAAACTAGGCCACATTAACCATGGGATACATATTTACTGTAGTTAACATGGGCCTCCTACGGGCCGTAGAAACAATGGGCCTTCTAATGGCCGTAGAAACAATGGGCCTTCTACGGGGCGTACAAACAATGGGCCTTATACGGGCCGTAGACACAATGGGCCTTCTATGGGACGTATCATCAATGGGCCTTCTACGGGCCGTATGATCAGTTGGCCAAACATGGGCCAATAACAGACCACATTATGGCCGTAAATGGGCTAGAGTTGAAATCATCCGTTCATGGGCCGACCATAACGGGCCATCGTTAATCAGCCATATTTGATGATGAAAACGGCCCAACATATTACGGGCCACAAACGGGCCGATTGTAACCACGGGTGAATTTGGCCCACAAGCAGATTATGACAGTAACGGGCCGAAAGTAAACGAATGCTGGAAATGAGCCCAAGAATAAATGGGCCCTGAGAAGGCCGAAAGATAACATGGGCTGGAAACGGCCCAAGGGAATAATGGGCCGTTAATGGGTATAAAGTGATACACTGTTCATTACGGCCAGTTTTACCACGGACCGTTAATGGGCCGAGGGTTACTAAGGGCCTCATATGGGCCGAAAGAGGTCATGGGCCATACATGGGCCGGAAGTTAAAACGGGCTAGAATTATATTGGACAGCCCAGATGACGCTACTGGGCCTAATTTGGATAGGCCGTAAATGGGCCCTGGGTTAGCGGGCTGTAAATAGGCTATATGCGAACAGGCCGTTAAGAGGCTTGCCGTGGGCCGGGCCGCCACCTTTTGACCAAGTCAAACGGGCCGACATTTTCACAGGAATGGGCCTCTGTTGGTCCGTGCCACATGTCGACGTGTCATAGGCGCTTTGGGACCAATGAGTGGATGACATCTGTCCGAATGGTGAGTCGACACGTGTTTCCTCCAGCCAATGATGATTTTAGAGGTGGAAAATCCCCATTGGTCAGGGCTGTTAACGGGTTATTGGATCCAAAATCGAAACCGATAGCTTAACGGCGTTCCGTTACGGTGGATGCCACGTGTTGGTCACCCTTGACGAAAGCACTTCTGTGACGCGTGATTTATCGTCATGGAAGTGGACACTTCCGTGATAATAATTTTGGTAATGTCATGGAACACTTCTACGATAGCACTGGTATGACTATCTTGATTCTGTCATAAAATTGTCATGGATGTACATGCATGACAGAAAACGTGACCTATTGTGACACACACGCATCATCACGGAAGTGTATTTTTTTGTAGTGTGTAGCTTGGTGGCAGTGATTGAAGAACTCTGTCAATGACACTATCATCAGGAAGATTAACTCCCAGCTGAGTCAAGTGGTTGTGGTACCCAGACATTCTGAGTATATGTTCACTGACAGAACTATTCTCCATTTTGCAGCTGTAGAACTTATTGGAGACTTCATATCTCTCAATCCGGGCATTTGCTTGAAATATTAACTTCAACTCCTAACATCTCGTATGCTCCATGACATTCAAAACGTCGTTGAAGTCCCGGTTCCAAGCCGTAAAGCATGGCACACTGAACTATCGAGTAGTCATCAGCTTTGCTCCTCCAGACGTTCATAACACCTGGTGTTGCTCCTACAACAGGTTTGTCACCTAGCGGTGCTTCCAGGACGTAATTCTTCTATGCAGCAATGAGGATAATCCTCAAGTTACGGACCCAATCCGCGTAATTGCTACCATCATCTTTCAACTTAGCTTTCTCTAGGAACACGTTAAAATTGAACGGAACAACAGCAAGGTCCATCTATCTACAACAACATAGACATGCAAATATACTATCAAGTACTAAGTTCATGATAAATTAAAGTTCAATTAATCATATTACTTAAGAACTCCCACTTAGATAGATATCCCTCTAATCATCTAAGTGATCACATGATCCATATCAACTAAACCATGTCCGATCATCATATGAGATGGAGTAGTTTTCAATGGTGAACATCACTATGTTGATCATGTCTACTATATGATTCAGGCTCGACCTTTTGGTCTCAGTGTTCCGAGGCCATATCTGCATATGATAGGCTCGTCAAGCTTAACCCGAGTATTCTGCGTGTGCAAAACTGGTATGCACCCGTTGTATGTGAACGTAGAGCTTATCACACCCGATCATCACGTGGTGTCTCGGCACGATGAACTGTAGCAATGGTGCATACTCAGAGAGAACACTTATACCTTGAAATTTAGCGAGAGATCATCTTATAATGTTGCCGTCGAACTAAGCAAAATAAGATGCCTAAAGGATAAACATCACATGCAATCAATATAAGTGATATGATATGGCCATGATCATCTTGTGCCTTTGATCTCCATCTCCAAAGCACCGTCATGATCACCATCGTCACCGGCTTGACTGTAACACCCCGGATGTAACTTTCCCAATTTGTACTCCAACTCTTGCCGTTTCCGGCGTTAAGTTATTTTATTTTCTCGGGTTCGGGTTTTTGTCTCCGTGTGTTGTTATCGTTGTCATGCATCTCATATCATGTCATCATGTGCATTGCATTTGCATACATGTTCGTCTCATGCATTCGAGCTTTTTTCCCGTTGTCCGTTTTGCATTCCGGCGCATCGTTCTCCTCCGGTGATCAATTCTACCTTTCTTTTGTGTGTGGGGATTAAACATTTCTGGATTGGACCGAGACTTGTCAAGAAACCTTGGTTTACTACCGGTAGACAGCCTGTCAAGTTTCGTATCATTTGGACTTCGTTTGATACTCCAACGGTTAACCGAGGGACCGAGAAGGCCTCGTATGTGTTGCAGCCCAACACCCCTCCATTTTGGCCCAAAACCCACCAAAACCCTCTCCATCTTCTAGATCGTTCGATCACGATCACGTGGCCGAAAACCACACCTCATTTGGACTCTCCTAGCTCCTTCTACCTATAAAAAGGCATCCCCTCCCGAAATTCCGGATCAAACCCTACCCTAACCTTACCCTCGCGCCGCCGGACGTTTCCCCTCCACCGGACGGACATGTCCGCCACCCTCGCCGCCGCCACATGGCGCCTCCTGGTTCGCTGAGGCGCCAAGCCCCACATCGCCGCGCCTCCCCGCCGCCCGGCCCGCCGAGGCCCGTAGCGGGCCCCCACGGGCCCAGTCGCCGCCACCCGCACCCGGCGTGCCCGCGCCGCCCCGCTCCGCCTTCGCCGCTGCGCCGCTCGGCCACCGCCTCGCCATCGTTGCCAGCCGCCGCGCCACCGCGTTGTCCCGTCGTCCGCGGCCGCCTCTCCCCGCCGACCGGCCGCCGCTCCTCCGGCGTAGCCTCCGCGCCGACCCCGCGTCAAGTCCGGCCTCCGTTTTCCCTCTTCTCCGACAAGTCCGGCAAGAGCTCTAGCGAGGACGGCGTCGAACCTCGGGAACCGTGTTCCCAGATCCAGATCCAAATTTAAGGGTTGACCCCGTTTTTTCCCCAAGTCCCTAATTTTTTTGCTCATGTTCATAGCCTTGTAACTTTGCATCCGTAACTCCGTTTTGGGCATATAGCATATCAAAATGTTCATCTCAGAGAGTACATCATTTCATTCCAGTGCATCATTTCCATTTGAGTTCATCTTGACGCCCGAAATGCTGTTAGAAGAGGGCTACTTGAGATAATTGTCAGATCTGCTACCCCTTTTAGATATTTGTCATTTTTGCCATGTTTATTGTGTGCATGATATGCCCATGAGTTCTACATATGTTTTGTTAAGGGCTTTGTAATCTTTCCAGAGGTGCAACCCATGTATTTTTGTGATGTGTGTGGTGACTAGTACAAGCTTGCAAAGTGGTGCACTTGTTAGTGCTGATTTCAGGGACTTAGCATTTCCACTAAGTCCTTGAGCTGTTTATCTCATATGGCCATATGTTCATGTTGTTTCCTAGCGATCCGTGCCTCTTTTGAGGATGATCATTAAAGATGTTTTGTTAATATTGTAGTGCTCTATCCATCCATGTCTTTGTTGGAAATTATGAAGCACCCTATCTTGAGTCAATAGAGCTCTACTTTTGCTACTTCGTGAATCTGGGCAGATTGTCTACTTGTTAGCGATTTTTCCGATGATGTTGTAGTTGATCCGTGCATGCTATGCTATTGTTCTTGCCATGTCTAGCTTGCATTTTGTGTATTCTTGATGGGTGTATGCTTAGATTTTCATGACTTGCTCCGTAGTGAGTGCATCGAGCTCGTAAACATGCCTACTTGATATCTGTTTTCAGCATGCTCCAGTTTTCACCAAGTCTGAGAACTGATTATGTTTTTGCCATGTTCACATGCTTGCAATTGTATTTTCTGATCCCTTTTGGCTCAAGGTCACTAAGGGACTTTTGTTAAGCTCTTTGAGTAGCTCCATGCCATGCTTTACTTTGACATGTTCAGGTCCTGTAGCAGATAGTTTTGTTGCTCCGAAGAGTGCTACCTAATCTGAAATTCCAGACAAGTGTTAATTTCACTAAGTCTGAGATCTGTCTGCCATATGCATTTTTGCCATGCTTGTTTGAACCTGTTAATGGATGAATTGGCCGTAGCTCAGTGCTAGACTTTTGTTAAGCATGTTGAATGCATCCCTGCCATGTATTTTTTTGTCATGTTTGGGTGCTGTAGCATGTTCATCTCGTTGCATTTAGATGGCTACTTGCTGTAAATCGCAGACCGGTGTCATATTTGAATTGCTTGCCATTTCCTAACCGTAACTCCGATTCCGGCGTTCTTTATATCGTTTTCAAGCGATTTCATCTCATCTTTCCAGTGGCACACTTGGATTATCATGTTGAGGCCAGGTTCATGCATTTCCTGTCACATCTTGCATATGCATCCCGCATCGCATCCCACATAGCATACCAGCCTTGCACCATATTGGTTGATCCTTGCACGTGGTTGATTGTGTCCTTGTTGCTTGTTTGCCTTGTTTGGGTAGAGCCGGGAGACGAGTTCTCTAACGAGGAGCCCGTTGAGTTTGCTTTCAAGGATCCAGTCAACTCTGACAACTATGCAGGCAAGATGATCATACCCTCGAAATCACTGCTATCTTTGCTATGCTAGTTTGCTCGCTCTTTTGCTATGCCAATGCTACGATGCCTACCACTTGCTTTTAAGCCTCCCAAATTGCCATGTCAAAACTCTAACCCACCATGTCCTAGCAAACCGTTGATTGGCTATGTTACCGCTTTGCTCAGCCCCTCTTATAGCGTTGCTAGTTGCAGGTGAAGATTGGAGACCGTTCCTTGTTGGAACATTATTTTACTTCTTGGGATATCATTATATTGCCATGTTATCTTAATGCATCTATATACTTGGTAAAGGGTGGAAGGCTCGGCCTCTCGCCTAGTGATTTGTTCCACTCTTGTCGCCCTAGTTTCCGTCATATCGTTGTTACGTTCCCGGATTTTGCGTTCCTTACGCGGTTGGGTTATAATGGGAACCCCTTGATAGTTCCCCTTGATTAAAGCTTTTCTAGCAATGCCCAGCCTTGGTTTTACCATTTGTCACCTAGCCTCTTTTTCCCTTGGGTTTTCGGAGCCCAAGGGTCATCTTATATAAACCCCCCCGGGCCAGTGCTCCTCTGAGTGTTGGTCCAAACTGTCAGCCGCCTGTGGCTACCAGGGGAAACTCTGGGCTGGCCTACCGGAAGTTTAGACAATCTGAGTGTGCCCTGAGAAAGAGATATGTGCAGCTCATATCGGGATTTGTCGGCACATTCGGGCGGTGTTGCTGGTCTTGTTTTAACCTGTCGAAGTGTCTTGAAGAACCGAGATACCGAGTCTGATCGGAACGTCTCGGGAGGAGGTCTATTCCTTCGTTGACCGTGAGAGCTTGTCATGGGCTAAGTTGGGACTCCCCTGCAGGGATTTGAACTTTCGAAAGCCATGCCCGCGGTTATGGGCAGATGGGAATTTGTTAATGTCCGGTTGTAGATAACTTGAACCTTAACCTAATTAAAATGAATCAACAGTGTGAGTTACCGTGATGGCCTCTTCTCGGCGGAGTCCGGGAAGTGGACACGGTGTTGGAGTAATGTTTGCGTAGGATGTTCTCTAGTTTCTCGCTCGTGCTTTGCCTCCTCTTCTCGCTCTCTCTTGCGAACATGATAGCCACCATATTTGGTAGTCGCTTGCTGCAGCTCCACATATTTACCTTGCCTTACCTATAAGCTTATATAGTCTTGATCGCGAGGGTGCGAGATTGCTGGGTCCCTATGGCTCACAGATTACTATTACACCAGATGCAGGGCCTGATGATTCCGCTCCAGGTGACGCGCTTGAGCTCAAGTGGGAGTTCGACGAAGACTCTCAACGTTACTATGTTTCCTTTCCTGATGATCAGTAGTGGTGCCCAGTTGGGGGTGATCGGGACCGTGTCGCATGTTGGGTTCTCTTTTATTTTGGCGCCGTAGTCGGGCCATGAGTGTTTGGATGATGTAATGTTATTTATGTACTTGATTGATGTGGCGAGTGTAAGCCAACTATGTTATCTTCCCTTTTATTATCTATATTATATGGGATGTTGTGAAGATTGCCTAACTTGCGACATATGCCTTCAATGCGATTATGCCTCTAAGTCGTGCCTCGACACGTGGGAGGTATAGTCGCATCGAGGGTGTTACATTAACACCTTGATCTCCATCGAAGCATCATTGTCATCTCGCCAACTATTGCTTCTACGACTATCGCTACCACTTAGTGATAAAGTAAGGCAATTACATGGCAGTTGTATTTCATACAATAAAGCGACAACCATATGGCTCCTGCTAGTTGCCGATAACTCTGTTACCAAACATGATGATCTCATACAATAAGATTTAGCATCATGTCTTGACCATATCACATCACAACATGCCCTGCAAAAACAAGTTAGACGTCCCCTACTTTGTTGTTGCAAGTTTTACGTGGCTGCTATGGGCTTAGCAAGAACCGTTCTTACCTATGCATCAAAAACCACAACGCGGTATAGTGATTGCTTTTTGATCTTCAGAAAGAACCATGTTCATTGAATCCGATTCAACTAAAGTTGGAGAAACAGACACCCACTAGCCACCTGTGTGCGGAGCACGTTGGTAGAACCAATCTCACATAAGCGTACGCGTAATGTCGGTCTGAGCCGCTTCATCCAACAATACCACTGAATCAAGAATCAACTAGTGACGGCAAGCAATATGTATATACCCACGCCCACAACTCCTTTGTGTTCTACTCGTGCATATAACATCTACCCATAGACCTGGCTCGGATGGCACTGTTGGGGAACGCAGTAATTTCGAAAAATTTCCTACGCACATGCAAGATCCATCTATGTGATGCATAGCAACAAGAGGGGTGAGTGTTGTCCATGTACCCTTGTAGACCGTAAGCGGAAGCATTATGACAATGTGGTTGATGTAGTCATACGTCTTCATGATCCGACCAATCCTAGTATCGAAGGTATGACACCTCCGCGATCTGCACACTTTCAGCTCGGTGACGAACCACGAACTCTAGATCTAGCTGAGGTCAAGGGAGAGTTTCGTCAGCACGATGGCGTGATGACAATGATGAGGCCCGGACTAACCTTACATGACAACGTTCAAGAGACCGGTTCCACCGACAGACATGCAACTAGTTTTGCATAAAGGTGGCTGGCTGGTGTCTGTTTCTCCAACTTTAGTTGAATCAACTTTGACTATGGGTGGTCCTTGTTGAAGGTTAAAACAGCAAACTTGGTGAAATTGTTAGGGAACATAGTAATTTCAAAAATATTCCTACGCACACGCAAGATCCATCTATGTGATGCATAGCAATGAGAGGGGAGAGTGTTGTCCACGGACCCTCATAGACCGTAAGCAGAAGCGTTATGACAACGCGGTTGATGTAGTCATACGTCTTCACGATCCGATCGATCCTAGTACCGAAGGTGCGGCACCTCCACGATCTGCACACGTTCAGCTCGGTGACGTCCCACGAACTCTAGATCCAGCTCAGGTCGAGGGAGAGTTTCGTCAACACGACGGCGTGATGACGGTGATGATGAAGTTACCGACGCAGGGGTTCGCCTAAGCTCTACAACGATATGACCGAGGTGGAAATCTATGGAGGGGGCACCGCACATGGCTAAACAATCAACTTGTGTGTCTATGGGGTGCCCCCTTCCCCCGTATATAAAGGAGTGGAGGAGGGGGAGGGCTGGCCCTCTCATGGCGCACCCATGGGGGGAGTCCTACTCCCGGTGGGAGTAGGATTCCCCCTTCCCTAGTTGGAGTAGGAGAGGAAGGAAGGGTGAGAGAGAGGGAAGGAAAGGGGGGCCGCCCCCACCCAATTAGGATTAGGCTTGGGGGGAGCACCCTCCACCTTGGCGCCTCCTCCTCTCGCCCACTAAGGCCCATACACTCCCCGGGGGGTTCCGGTAACCCCCTGGTACTCCGGTAAATGCCCGAACTCACCCGGAACCATTCCGATGTCCAAACATAGCGTTCCAATATATCGATCTTTATGTCTCAACCATTTCGAGACTACTCGTCATGTCCGTGATCTCATCTGGGACTCCGAACAACCTTCGGTACATCAAAACACATAAACTCATAATACCGATCGTCATCGAACGTTAAGCGTGCGTACCTTACGAGTTCGAGAACTATGTAGACATGATTGAGACTCATCTCCGGTCAATAACCAATAGCGGAACCTGGATGCTCATATTGGTTCCTACATATTCTACGAAGATCTTTATCGGTCAAACCGCATAACAACATACGTTGTTCCCTTTGTCATCGGTATGTTACTTGCCCGAGATTCGATCGTCGGTATCTCAATACCTAGTTCAATCTCGTTACCGGCAAGTATCTTTACTCGTTTCGAAATGCAACATACCATAACTAAATCATTAGTTACATTGCTTGCAAGTCTTATAGTGATGTGCATTACCGAGAGGGCCCAGAGAAACCTCTCCGATACACGGGGTGACAAATCCTAATCTCGATCTATGCCAACTCAACAAACACCATCGGAGACACCTGTAGAGCACCTTTATAGTCACCCATTTACATTGTGACGTTTGATAGCACACTAAGTGTTCCTCCAGTATTTGGGATTTGCATAATCTCATAGTCATAGGAACATGTATAAGTTATGGAGAAAGTAATAGCAGTAAACTAAACGATAAAAGTGCTAAGCTAACGGATGTGTCATGTCAATCACGTCATTCTCTAATGATGTGATCCCGTTCATAAAATGAAAACTCTTGTCCATGGCTAGGAAACTTAACCATCTTTGATAAACGAGCTAGTCAAGTAGAGGCATACTAGTGACACTCATTTTGTCTATGTATTCACACATGTACTAAGTTTCCGGTTAATACAATTCTAGCATGAATAATAAACATTTATCATGATATAAGGAATACAAATAACAACTTTATTATTGCCTCTAGGGCATATTTCCTTCAGATCCAATGTTACTCCCATTACCATGTTGAATGGGGTTTTCTCAGGATTATCAAAGTAGTTCATAATATCTTTAACATAACGAGCAGCGAGGGTTTTAGGAGGTTCCCCATCTCCATGCGTAGCAGGTACCACTAATTTTTTTTGGTGTTTCGTGTTCCATATCCATAACTAAAGATAGAGAACAACTTACAACAGTAAATAAAAACTACTTAGATATAAAGCAAACAAGCACACACAAGAATATTCACCCCACGCTATTGCTCCCCAGCAACGGCGCCAGAAAAAGTTCTTGATAACCCACAATTATAGGGGATTTTTTGTAGCCTTTTCGATAAATAAGAGTGTCGAACACAACGAGGAGCTTGAGGGAGTCCTGGACTAAGGGGTCCTCTGCCGTCCGGCCTGTTGGCCATGGGCCGGACTGATGGGCTATGAAGATACGAAGACCGAAGACTGCACCAGCGTCCGGATGGGACTTTCCTTGGCGTGGAAGGCAAGCTTGGCAACCAAATATGTAGATTACTTTCTTTGTAACCGACCTTGTGTAACCCTAGATCCTCCCAGTGTCTATATAAACCGAAGGACTTAGTCCGGAGGGGGAGATATTCATTACCATAGCCATACAAGCTAGACCTCTAGGGTTTAGCCATTACGATCTCATGGTAGATCAACTCATGTAATACTCATATTCATCAAGATCAATCAAGCAGGACATAGGGTATTACCTCCATAGAGAGGGCCCGAACCTGGGTAAACATCGTGTCCCCTATCTCCTATTACCATCGACCTTAGACGCACAGTTCGGGACCCCCTTCCCGAGATCCACTGGTTTTGACACCGACATTGGTGCTTTCATTGAGAGTTCCACTGTGCCGTCCTCAAAAGGTTCGATGGCCCCTTCAATCGTCAACAATGATGCTGTCCAAGGAGAAACCTTCCTCCCCGGACAGATTTTCGTGTTCGGCGGCTTCGCACTGCGGGCCAACTCGTTTGGCCATCTAGCCACCAGGTCAGATTTGGGAGCTTGAACTACGTTGCGGACATCCGTGGAGACTTGATCTTCGCCGGATTCAAGACCGTGGCAACCACTCCTGGTCACCCCAACGGACATGACCTAAATATGTCATCGGATCGCATCCAGGAGATAGCTCCTCTAACCGCTCTGGACTTAGATCCGGAGCATACTGCACCATCCAAGAACCGGAGGCTCAACCCCACCACGGAGGCCACAGATTCCCTGGCGTTGGAGCCGCACATGGACTTAACCTCACACGATATCTGTGTCTCTAGAATGCCGGACTCGTTTCCGGCAATAAGTTCCGAACCATGTGAGTTCGCGGACGCCGAACTTGATCATTTATCGATCTTCGAATTCAGCGCGTAGACATCTTCCAGCACTCGCCTTTGGGCGACGTGCTAAACTCATTAAAGAACCTGTCCTTGGCGGGGGACTCACAGCCGAACTATATCCGGTTCGAACTAGAAGCTGATGACAGGGAATTTCGCTCCCCACCCGCCACCCACTTCATAGCCACTGTCGAAGACTTAACTGATGTGCTCGACTACAGCTCAGATGACATCGACGATATGGATGACGATGCCGGAGAAGAAGAGGCCCAGGACCCGCCGTTCACTGGACGTTGGACGACCACTTCCTCGTATGATGTTTACATGGTGGATGCACCAAAGGAGAATAGCAGCGATAACAAAGAAGATCCAGTTGAGGATAAACCTGCTGAGATCCAATCGAAACACCGGCATTAACAGCGCTGCTCTAAGTCATGCCGCAGTAAAGATAGCAACACCGGCACAGGAGAAGATAACACTCCGGAAGGTGCCGAAGACAATGAAGACCCCGTTGACGGAGCTACCGAACAGGATGAACGGGGAGATGGGCAGGTTAGCCCTGGTAAACAGGCCACACACGAGGACTTGAAGGACAGGAATTATCATCCGCTCTCCGAGGATGAGGCGAGCCTCGGCACCGAGGATTTCATCATGCCTGAGGAATCTCTCTAGTAGGAGCGCTTCAAGCGCCAGCTAATAGCAACTGCAAGGAGCCTGAAAAAGAAGCAGCAGCAGCTTCAAGCTAACCAAGATCGGCTCAACGATAAATGGACTGACGTCCTAGCAGCCGAAAAGTACGGCCTCAAGCGCCCGGCCAAAAGCTACCCGAAGCACAAATTACTACCTCAGTTCAACGACGAGGCGCGGGAACACATACCACCATCGCGCAATGCGGCTGACCGACCACCACATGGATGGGACAAAGCAGCAACTCAAGCCGAACACCAGTCCACCCCGCCTCATCGCAAAGGCAGAGGTAAATCGGCTCACGGTCATACATATGACCTTCGACATGACCTAAACAATAAAGCATGACATACCTGATCGATCTATGGATCGCGGGGATGTGCCCCGACATGCGATGACGGCTACCTGTTTGGACGTGGCAAACCTAGTCATGCGCGGGACGAAAGCCGCAGACGGACCCCATCGAAGCTACGTCGCGATACGGCCCGATATAGAGGCGCCGCACACCCTCATTGCTTCACCGATGAAGTCATGGAACATGAATTCCCAGAAGGGTTCAAACCCATGAATATAGAATCATATGATGGCACCACAGACCCCTCGGTATGGATCGAAGACTTCATTCTCCACATTCATATGGCCCACGGCGATGACCTTCATGCCATTAAATACCTCCCGCTAAAACTCAAAGGACCAGCACGACACTGGTTGAAAAGCCTGCCCGAAAACTCTATCGGCAGCTGGGAGGACTTGGAAGAAGCCTTCCTGGATAAATTCCAAGGTACATACATTCGACCTCCGGACGCCGATGAATTAAGCCATATAGTTCAACAGCCCAGAGAGTCCGCCAGAAAATTCTGGACCAGGTTCCTAACTAAAAAGAACCAGATAGTCGACTGTCCGGATGCCGAAGCCCTAGCGGCCTTTAAACACAGCATCCGCGACGAATGGCTTGCCCGCGACCTCGGCCAAGAGAAGCCAAAGTCCATGGAGGCCCTCACGACACTCATGACCCGCTTTTGCGCGGGCGAGGATAGTTGGATGGCCCGTAGCAAAAACAATGCAGGCGACGCCGACACCTCTTAGGCCAAAGACAGCAATGGCAAGCTCCAACATAACAGACACAAACACCGAAGCAATGGTAACAATACCGACGACACTACAGTCAACGCCGGATTCAGCGACTCCAAGTCCAGCCAGCGGAAGAAACCGTACAAGATAAACAATCAAGGACCATCCAGCCTGGACCACATACTCAATCGTCCGTGCCAAATCCATGGCACTACAGACAAACCGGCCAACCATACCAACAGAGATTGCTGGGTTTTTAAGCAAGCTGGCAAGTTAAATTCCGAAAACAAGGAAATGGGATCGCAGAGCAAGGACGATGACGAGGAGCCCCTGCAGCCAAACACAAGGGGGACAGAAGAAGTTTCCCCCTTAGGTCATAACGGTGAACATGATATATACTACACACATCCCCAAGAGGGAGCACAAGCGTGCACTCAGGGACGTCTACGCGATAGAGCCAGTCGCCCCAAAATTTAATCCATGGTCGTCATGCCCGATCACTTTTGATCGCCAGGATCATCCGACCAGTATCCGTCACGGCGGTTTAGCCACACTGGTCCTGGACCCAATAATTGATGGGTTCCACCTGACGCGAGTCCTGATGGACGGTGGCAGCAACCTCAACTTGCTCTATCAGGATATAGTGTGCAAAATGCGCATTCATCCATCACGGATCAAACCCACTAAGGGAGTCCTGGACTAAGGGGTCCTCGGGCGTCCGGCCTGTTATCCATGGGCCGGACTGATGGGCTGTGAAGACATGAAAGCCGAAGACTATACCTGAGTCCAGATTAGACTCTCCTTGGCGTGGAAGGCAAGCTTGGCGACCGACTATGAAGATTCCTTCTTATGTAACCGACTCTATGTAAACCCTAGATCCCCCCGGTGTCTATATAAACCGAAGGGATTAGTCCGGAAAGGATATATTCATTACCATAGTCATACAGATTAGACTCCTAGGGTTTATCCACTACGATCTCATGGTAGATCAACTCTTGTACCACTCATATTCATCAATATCAATCAAGCAGGACGTAGGGTATTACCTCCATAGAGAGGGCCCGAACCTGGGTAAATGTTGTGTCCCCTCTCTCTTGTCACCATCGATCCTAGACGCACAGTTCGGAACCCCCTACCCGAGATCCGCTGGTTTTGACACCGACATTGGTGCTTTGATTGAGAGTTCCACTGTGCTGTCGACGAAAGGTTCGATGGCCCCTTCAATCGTCTATAGCGACGCTGTCCAAGGAGAAACCTTCCTCCCCAGACAGATTTTCGTGTTCGGTGGCTTCTTACTGCGGGCCAACTCACTCGGACATCTGGAGCAGATCAATAGCTATGCCCCCGGCCACCAGGTCAGATTTGGAAGCTTGAACGATGTCGCGGATATCCGTGGAGACTTGATCTTCAATGGATTTGAAACCACAGTGATCGTTCCCCCTCGCTCCGAGGAACATGACTTAAATCTGTCATCGGATCACATCTAGGAGATGGTCCCTATTGCTGCAACGGTCTTAGAACCAGATCAGATCATGCCATCCGAAGCCACAGAGTCCGCGGCGTTGGAGCCGCACACGGACTCGTCACCCCGCGACATCTGCGTCAATGGAACTCTGGATTCGTCTCCGACTATAAATTCCGGACCATATATGCTTGCGGACACCGAGCTAGATCGATTATCGATCTTCGAACTCGGTGCCGCCGACGTCTTTCAGCACTCACCTTTGGGCAATGTGTTAAACTCTCGAAAGAACCTGTCATTCATGGGATACGCGCAGCCGAACTATGCCCGGTTCGAACTAGGGGCTGACGATAGAGAATTTTGTTTCCCACCTGCCACCCACTTCATAGCCACTGTCGAGGACTTAACTGACATGTCCACTCCTCGCTTCGCAGACATAGACAGTCCAGACGACGATGCAGATAAGGAGCAAGGCCAAGATCCGCCAGTCTTCTGATGCAAGACGGACACCCCTTCACATGACGTGTACATGATCGATACACTTAAAAAGCCTTGCGGCAAAGACAACAGAGATCCAGTCAAAACTCCCGAGTCACAATCTAAGTTCCGGCGCCCCAAGTCACACCGTAGCAACAATGGCACTGGAGAAAATAGTACTCCGGATGGCGCTGAAAGTAATGAAGACCCTGTGGGAGCAACATTTGAGCGGGAGGAACAGGAAAACGGGCAAGCCAGCCCCGACGAACAGGCCCTGCCCAGCGACGGATCAGAGGACGACAACTACCTTCCGCTCTCTGAAGATGAGGAAAGCCTCGGCGATGAAGACTTCATCGTACCCGAAGAGCCCCTCGAACAGGAGCGCTTCAAGCACAGGCTGATAGCTACGACAAGGAGCCTGAAAAACAAGCTGCAGCAGCTTCAAGATGACCAAGACCTACTCAATGAGAGATGGACCGAAGTCCTGTCGCCGAAGAATATGGCCTCAGTGGCCCAACCAAAATCTATCGAAAACACAGATCGCTCTACCAGTCCAATGACGGGGCGTTGGATCCCATACCATCGTCACACAACACAACAGGTTGTCAGCAACTCTGTCCAGATAAAAAGGCAACTCAAGCTGAACACCAGACCACCCCACCTCGCCGTAAAGGCAAGAACAATAGAGTAGGAAGCGCAAGACCGATCTACGGATCACAAAAACATGCTTCGACACGCAACAATGGCTACCTATTCGGATGTGTCACGCCTCGCCGCAACCAGGCCGAAAACCACAATGGGACTCCTTCGGAGTTACGCCGCACACCCGCTTTGCTTCACTGATGAAGTAATGGATCATGAATTCCCCGAAGGATTCAAACCGGTCAATATTGAATCATACAACGGGACAACCGATCCCGCAGTATGGATAGGAGATTTCATCCTCCACATCCATATGTCCCGTGGAGACGACCTCCACGCCATTAAATACCTCCCACTAAAACTAAAAGGACCAGCTCGGTACTGGTTAAACAGCCTGCCTGAAAATTCCATAGGCAGCTGGAAGGACTTGGAAGAGGCATTCCTCGATAACTTCCGAGGAACACATATCTGGCCACCGGATGCCGATGACCTAAGTCACATTGTCCAACAGCCCGGCGAATCAGCCAGGGAGCTTTCGACCCGGTTCTTAGTCAAAAAGAGCCAAATCATCGACTGTCCGGACGAGGAAGCCCTCGCGGCTTTCAGACATAGCGTCCGGGACGAATGGCTTGCACGCCACCTCGGCCAAGAAGGACCTAAATCCATTACAGCTCTCACTGCTCTGATGACTCGCTTTTGTGCGGGAGAAGAAGCAATAGCGCCACCAACCAGGGCACCTCCTAAATCCAAGACGCCAACAGCAAGCCACGGGGAAGCAAAAACAACAGTCACAATGACAATGAAAGATCAGGCGAGACGACGGTCAACACCGGATTCAGCAACCCCAAGCCCGGCCAGCGGAAGAAGCCATCCATGGCGAATCGGGATGAACCATCCAACCTGGACAAGATTTTGGACCGACCCTGCGTGATTCATAGCCACCCCGATAAACCAGCTAATCATACCAACAAAAACTGCTGGGTCTTTAAACCGGCCATCAAGCTCAACGCCGAACATAGGGGAAGGAAGCCGCCAAGCGACAGGGATGACGGAAAGGTTCACCATCGAAAAACCGGAGGTCTGAAGCAGTCTCCACCCGAGGATCAACTACCACTAGAACAGAAATAGTAGCCCGACTTCCGCCACCCAGTCCGTACACCTACAAAGTTTGTACCGTGCATACATCATTACGCACTCAAGATACCATGGGCATCGGCGGAAGTACAATACGAACAAGCCTGCGAGCACTCCAGTAACTTTTTCTATATATAATTATTTATTTTCCTTTTTTATTTCCTCTTTCGATATCCTTTAAAAAAAGCAGGTGACGAACAGTTTAAAAATCAGAAACTAGCTCTATCGGCGTTCGGATCCGTACACTCACCTTAGGGGCTATGTCCATCAAGGATTCCCCGCCGAGGACTGGCAGCGCAGACGTGCTACAGGAGGTCTAAAATAACTTTTTGTAGACCGCACTCTCCATTTTTCGAGCCTGTACTATGCCTGTTCCTCCACCTCCAACCCCGAGCATGTCACATAGCCGGGGGGATGGCTTTTATATAATCATAAGTAATCATTGGCATCTCGCTCAGTTACCAGTAAACAATATCCGAACTAATCATCCATATGGTATTCCCTACAAACATGGCTCCTACGGTTATTTCACAGATATACCTTGGCCTAATCTTCCAGGGGCTCGGTGTGGGAACAAATGAGATGCCAGTAAAAGTCCGAACAGCTCTATAGCATACTTCGGCGTCGCAAGTTTGGCCTTATATGCATCAGCTCCGAATCATTGTCTTGTGTCAATTGTTGGGTTGCCCGGCTCCTGTGCTTGCTACCCTACGTTCTGCTCTATCGGCTAGGGTAGTAAAGGGAGAACTACTACGATTGTGCCCTGGTCTAAACCGGACGAGCACCTCAGTAGAGAAAGCCGAAAACTGACTGTCATGATGCGGCTTGAGCTGGTCAACCACTTGACGACTTATCGGAATCTTTAGCGATTCTCCGTGTCACACGAGGGATCTTTTCCAGATCAAACATGCAAGGCACCATACGCCACATACATACCAGTGGCTATGTCGTAGCCCCACCATAAAACTCCTATGGCTAAGTGAAAGTGTTAACGCCTTATAGTCCGATTGACTGGTTCGCCGCATTATCACCTCCTTCATGGACCAAGACGTTGGATAAAGAGTGATTAAATGCTTTTCTGAACACCCCCGTACTTCCTACGAGGGGGCTAAAGCCGACGACTGGAAAACTTTCAAGCTATATCAAAACGGCCGCACAGGAGGAATTCAAGCTTTCAAGCAAAACATAAATAATTTAACTATAAAATTGTCTTTTACAATTTTCACTCGAACATTATGTCTTTCGAGCACTGACCCTCTACAAAGGGAGCGACCTCTAGGACACCCTAAAATAATGTTCCGGTTCCGGACGGTCCTTGCCTTTGGGTGGACCCTTCGTCGCAACATCGATGGCTTTCATCTTCCCCCAGAATGTCTTGACTCAGGCGAAAGCCATCCGTGCACCCTCAATGCATGTTAACCACTTCACAGTGTCGATACAAGGTACCGAGTCAACAAGCCTTTGTACTAAAGAGAAATAGCTGTTCGGAACAGGCTTGGTTGGCCACAGCTGGAATATGACATCCTATGAAGTTCGGCCCATTGGGACATCTGTTCATTAAGAAACAAGGGGCGCTTTGATGCGCCAAACTGCGACCAAAAAGCTTCTCCGTTGCATATCCATCCCGAAATTGGTAATACTGTGCCGCATCGGCAGAACTCTTCGGCAAGTCCAAGAACTCATCCGGAGAACTCCAGACTTGGTTGAGCTCGACATAGTTCGGGTCGCCGAACTTAGTTTGCATCAGAAAAGGCTTTCCAGCCGCAATCTCCCTCGCCTATCGAACCTCCTCACGGGCCGCTCTGCATTCCGACCGCGCTCCTCTTTCCTCTTGCAAGGCCTTCTCCAGGTCAGCCGTTAAGGCTTCACTTTCCTTCTCCAGAAATTCATAGCGGCAGGTAGCATTCTCTAGCTCGAGCATCATCGTGGATATCTTCTCCTCATCTTGGCGCCATATAGCTCGTTCGGCTTCTAGTTTAGCCGATGCCTTTTCAGCTGCAGCATTGCTACGTCGGGCCTACTCCTTGGCCCGGGCCAGCTCCGCTCGAAGAAATTCAACAGCGGTAGCACCATCTGCAGCCAAATTTCAAAATCACACTTATACCACAAAAATGTATGAGGATTGCCCCGAATACATACCTTTGCGACTCGTCAAGATGCATATTGATTAAAGCGAGATCATCCCCTGCCACATCAAGCTTCCGCTGCAAATCGGCAATCTCCATAGTCCGGGAGGTGGCCAAAGGGGGAGCAGCCTACGTTCAAGGTTTATCAGGTTAGTCCTCAAACGATCCTTTTTCGATCCTCCGGTTTGCTTCCCAGTGGAAGCCAACCCGAGTATCAGGGGATACTACCTATACACAGGCGTATCTTCACAAATGAAACATAGCTGAAAACATTATGTTACAAACCTCGCAGCCCTTCAGTAGGCTCATGCAGGCTTCATTTAATCCGCTCTTCGCAGAGGAAATCTTCTCAATCACTGTACCCATCAAGGTACGCTGTTTCCGCAAGATGTCTCGCAATATATCTGGAGTCTCCAGGATTCTGGAAATTGCTCCAACAGCATGATCATCCTTTGAAGGAATCTGCTCGCCCATCTCCAAAATCGCTGTCGGCTATGAACCGGATAGACCGGGGCCCTTGTTACCATCAGCCCCGTAATCCCAGATGATCAGAGGTCCACCCTGGGGTACCGCTTCTTCTATCCCCTGTTCTAAAGGGACCCTCCGCGATGATACTTCAGAGTCATCCACCTTGTAGGGTGAGGAGGTTGGAGGAGGCGTCTCTCTCTCCATCATCTCTGGAAGGTGACTCCCCGAAGAAGAGGATTGCCCGGAAAAACTCTCTGTCGACCTTTAAAAATGCATGAATGCGTTACGGTAAAAGCAACAGAACAGGACGCTATCAAGGTACTCAGGATTTTCTTATGGTTGGCCGAGGGTTTGTCCCCTTCTTGGAGCTGCTCAATGGCGTCACCTTCCAAACCCAAGCCGGTCAACGGTGGCGTCTTGCCCTTCTTGGAAGACCGCCCCTCCCCATCTTCGGAGACGACCCTTTTCCTCCTGTTTGGAGAAGGAACACTGGGTCCTTTCCTGCCTCCGTCTTCGGACGAGGAAAGGTCGATCTCTCCGAACTCAGTGTCCGACTTACCTCCAGAACCAAGGTCATCTTGGGTCTTCTTGCCCTCCCCTGTCGATGCCTGGAACGGCGCCAAGGCCAGCATCCTTGTTAATACAGGAGTAGCTGAGTCTTCGGGAAGGGGAGCCGGACACCTATCAATTCCACCTTCTTTATCCATCCCTGAAAAAGGATGATACCATTGGTTTCTTGCCACTGGATATCTGACTGTAAGGTATTCGGTAAATGTGTACTTATTGGGGTGTCTGGATGGTTGCAGTCTAGGCCGACATCTCTGGCAGTGTCCGGCCATTGCCTTCGTTTTCCGAAGACTAATCTCCACATTCCTTCAGGCGTTGCGCCGAAGAAGTTCTGAAGAGTCCGCGACCCTTCTGGATTGAACTCCCATAGGCGGAGAGGCCGTCGCTGGCACCGCAGGGTCTGATGAACTAGCATTATATGAACGACGCTGGCTATGTCGATGTCCCTCTCAATGAGGCTCCGGATGCGACTTTGCAGAGTTTGCATATCATTCGTTGATCCCTAATCTAGCCCCTTATTAATCCACGATGCAAGTTGAGTTGGAGGGCTGGGTCGAAATACGGGCGTAGTCGCCCACTTGGAGCTGCGGGGCTCGGTGATATAGAACCAACCGTACTGCCACAGATCGGAAGATTTGGCGAAGGATCCTTTCAGCCAAATGGCGCTAGCAAGCTTGCTCACTGCAGCGACGCCACACTCGGCCTGCTCCCCCTCTACCACTTGCGGCTTCACATGAAGGTCTTGAGCCACAAGACGAAGTGCGTAGGAGTTTGAAGGAGGTCTTCACACGTGACGATAAACGTCGAGATAAGAAGAATAGAGTCCGGGGCCAAATCGTGGAAGTCTAGCCCGTAATAATACATGAGCCCTTAGATGAAGGGGTTAAGTGAAAACCCCAACCCGCGGAGGAAGTGGGACACGAACACAACCCTCTCGCCGGATCTGGGGGTGGGAATGACCTGCCCCTCGGTGGGAAGCCGATGATGGATTCAGCGGTCAGGTACCGCACTGACCGAAGCTTTGCAATGTCTTCCTCTGTGATAGAAGAGGCTACCCACCGGCCTTGACGGCTAGATCTGGACATGATTGGGGCTGGTGGCGACTGAAGCCCGGGAGTTGGAGCTTGGGGTAGCAGGAGTTGAGGAAGAGGCAAGCGTGGAAGAAAAAGACGGGTCTGTACCCCTATATAAAGGCTGCAAATATCAAACGTCTCCTCTCGGGACTCAAAAACTTGCTTGTTTCCAAGGAGTTGTACCCAAGCGACGGTTGGGTTACCCACATTCTGGTCGACAGGAATCCCTTAAAAAGGGATTCACGATCTCCGTTTGGATAAAATACACGAATAATGCCATGTCTTGGGACGTGGGCCGATGGGCCGGCTAAAACGGTTCACAGACAAAGGCCGGGCAGGCGTGGGGTCATATTACCAAAAAGTGGTCGGTGGATTGAACCCATGAAATACTATATCCTCTACGGTTGTGCATAGAAGTCCGGATACAACCATTACATCTGAAGATCAACTAGGAGCTCGCAAGAGGGAACCCACCTTGCAATGCCGAAGATAATCTCTGCGCCGAACTCCTCGTCATTGAAGCCAGGTTCAGGGGCTACTGAGAGAGTCCTGGACTAAGGGGTCCTCGGGCGTCCGAACTGTTATCCATGGGCCGGACTGATGGGTTGTGAAGACATGAAGGCCGAAGACTATACCTGAGTCTAGAAGGCAAGCTTGGCGACCGACTATGAAGATTCCTTCTTATGTAACCGACACTATATAAACCCTAGATCCCCGTGTCTATATAAACCAGAGGGATTAGTCCGGAAAGGATATATTCATTACCATAGTCATACAAGTTAGACTCCTAGGGTTTAGCCATTACGATCTCGTGGTAGATCAACTCTTGTAACACTCATATTCATAAATATCAATCAAGCAGGACGTAGGGTATTACCTCCATAGAGAGGGCTTGAACCTGGGTAAACGTTGTGTCCCCTGTCTCCTGTTACCATCGATCCTAGACGCACAGTTCGGGACCCCCTACCCAAGATCCGCCGGTTTTGTCACATCCCTTATTTTAGTCATGCATTAGGGTTGGATGAACATGTGCATCATGTTTAAATTTCTTTTAAACTTGAAATGGGGCCTAATCAACCCCAACACTCCCCCCTAAAAATGCTAATTTCCAACAATTGGAATTTCAATGAACCCAAAATGCCCTTCATAAAAGCCCACCATTTTTGGTCTTGACTAAAACCTCTGCCAAAAATGGTCTTGCAATTTATGGTGCCATTCTGGATTTTTAAACAAGCCATAAGTATTTGTATTTGGGCATTTTAAATGCTATATATATTTTAAAGTGCTCAAATAATCTTTGAAGCATTTTTAGGCAGTTGAGAATATTCTCAAATGTGCCTCTGAATATTTCCAGAGTTTTTGGAAATGAAATAGTATTTATTCTATTTCAATACACAGAGCAGGAAATAAATAAAAGCGAAAACAAAAAAAGGACCAGAGACTTACCTGGAAGCCCACCAGCCGGCCCACCTAGCTGGCCCGGCCCAGCAGCCGCTCCACGCAGCTGCTCCGCCTAGCCAGCGAGGCGAGCAGGTGCTCGACGGCGAGCACAGGAGCTCGCCACGCCACCTCTCTACCTGCCTGCTTTCGCCCACGCCAGCGCGATGCCTCGAAACGCCTCCGCGGCGCCACCCCGACCCCCTGGACACCTCATTCCTCCCCCCTGCTCTCTCCCTCGCTCCCCGAAGCCATGGCCGACGCTGCCGCAGCCACACCACCGTAGTTCTCACGTCCACCGCCGTCCTCGCATCGCCCCGCCGTGTCCACGAGCTCCGCCACCATCCTCTCCGTCGAGCAGCCCGAGCCCCGAGCGCTCGCGCACCCTGCTTCATCTTCTTCGAGCTCGACTCCACCGAGCATCGCCGCAGATCCCCATTATCGTCGCCGCCACATCAGCTCGTCCCCAACCACGTCGTCTGCTCCTACACCACCGCCGTGAGCTACTGCACCTCCCCATCCTCCCCGCTTGCCTCTTGTGCACCACAGTGACCACACCGAGCTCCCCCGCACGCACCGCCGCCTCTGCACGTCGCCGTCGTGGCCACAGCCACGCTGGCTTGATTCCGAGCACGCCATCGCATTCGTCGCAGCCCAACCAGCCCATAGCACCTTTCCACGCGCCTCGCCGTGCCCCGCAGCCTTGGTTTCGACCTCACCCAAACTCCGGCGGCCGCCAAGGTCGTCGCCGGTGACGTTTCCGGCCACCCTAGCTCCACCCACTGCCAACACTCGATGTGGCTCGCTCCCCGCATCACGTAGCTGCTCTCCGCCATTGTTGTGGTCGCCGGAGACGCAAACCCGAGCCCCTCCGCCGCGTCTGGCCTCGCCGGCGGCTAAACGCCGGCGGGTTTGACCCGTGGACTTGACGGGTGGGCCCAAAATGACTTCCCCCCTGAGCCTATGACAGGTGGGCCAACCTATTAATTAGTTTAGCATTAGTGCTAACTAATTTTAGTTAGATTAGGTCACTGACATGTGGGCCCAGGCCCCACTGACAGTTAGTTAGTGTTAACTTAATCATGTAAGTTAGCTGAGACACTGACAGACAGGGCCCACCAGTCAGGTTTGACTGACCCTGGCGCCTTTGACTCGCTGACGTCACAGTGATGTAGTGCTGACGCAATTATTCATTTTCTGGAGTTATTTTTATATAGGAAATTCCAGAAAATAGCCAAAACTTCTAAAAATCATAGAAAATCAACCATAGCTCCAAATCAAACAAATTATATATGAAAAATGATCAGAAAAATTCAATCTATCCATCTGTAATGGTTTCATGCATGACAAACCAATTTAACCTTGCTGTTTAGGTGAAACAAGCTAATACACTTTTTATGCATAAGAAACTTTAACATTCATTTGAATCTTTGATTCAAATGGACCCATTTCAACTTGTTTCACATTGCATTAGGCAGGACACATCATTTTGCCATGTCATAGCATGCATCATATTGTTGCATATTGTCATGTGTTGATTATGTGTTGTGCGTCCTTCATGGTAGGTTCTGCCTCCGAGGATATCTCCGAGTATCCAACTGAAGGGCAGTACCCTACTACCACTCCATCAGGCAAGCAGCCCCATTGATCATACCGATATAATCCCATGTTCTGGCCTCTGCTCTCATTTACTGCATTAAGACAACAACGTTTCAAACTGTTGTGTGCTACGGTAGTTGAACCCTTATCCTCTGCAAGACCTTCATTGCCACAGTAATTAGATGAAACCCACTAGCATGTGTAGGAGTTGATTGTGCCATGTATGTGTTTCCTACCTTGCTATGCCTGCTATGCTTAGAGTTGTGTCAGGTCTGGTTCATCTGGCTGATGGGCTAGAGTGAAATGATTATGTCGGTAAAGTGAGGGATGTGTTGAACATGATTTGGTAAAGGTATCGATGAGAGGCCATGTAGGAGTACATGGTGGGTTGTTTCATTGAGGCCGTCCATAAGAACCGAGATCTGTATGCGTGATTTAAGATTCAGCTACTACCACACATTGGGCCCTGAAATATGACCCCGCTCGACTTACTGACCCCTCTCGCCATCTGTCCAGGAGTTGCAACTAGTTTCTGGTGTTTGTAGGTTATGTGTTGGCGGCCGTGCATAACGCTGACCCTAGGGGTGGGCTATGATGCGGTAGATACACTGTGGCTGGGTATGCCGGGCGCCCGTTTGGCGTCTCGGGACCCTGTACACATCATTTGGGGCCGTTGAGGACACCCCGGCCGGATTTCCTGGCGGATGGAGCCTGAATAGGCGATAAACCTGGACTAGAGACTTGTGCGGTTAGTCAGGTCGTGGTCTACACCCACGTCGGCTTTCGCTTGAAGTCTGCCGAGCACATGTCGTTTGCAGACGCTAAGTGCTGGAAACATGTGTGATGAAGTACACCCCTGCAAGGTATAAAACTATTCAAATAGCCGCGTCCGCGGTAAAGGACTACTTGGTTGTCTATACAGTTCATAAACAAGTTAATGGATACTACTAAAAGACTCAAGATAAGTGTGAGTACCGAGGATGGCCCTCTCGTAGGATGACGAGGGAGGATCCCCGGTGGAGTATTGTGTTGGTGATTAGTGGACTCGTGTGCGAAAACTATTTTACTAGTGGAGTCTTGTAGGATAGCTTAGACAAGAGTCAAAGTTGGCTTGCTGCAATAACTCCACCACCTTCTTGAGAATGAGCATGTATTGTAGGTTCTGATGTAAGACTTGCTGAGTACCCTTGTACTCATGTTTGCTTAATTACTGTTTTCAGACGACAACACCGCCCCTCCGATGGGTTTTATGTAGATCTTGACGTTGATGAGTGACTTGCCACCCAGGTGGTGATCCTGGCCATGGAGGGCCCTATGTAGGTAGGCAGGCTTCGAGAAGCCTTCTTGCTTTCTAGTGTCTGTACTCAGACTATTAGCTTCCGCATGTTCTTGTATGCTTGTATGACTTGAGTGTCGGGTCATGTCACAACCCTAGAATTTTATTGCAATTAGTTTCATAAGCATCCATGCATCACATCTATATTTGTTTGAAATTTGAAACGGGGATGACAAGCCCTAGCACTAAATGAAATGCAATTAGGATCAAAATAAAAATATTTTCAATGAACCCAGAATGCCCTTTAGAAAAGTTCATTATTTTTTATAAAGGTGAAAACCTCTGCAAAAAATGATGCACATATTTTTAGGCCATTCTGGATTTTTGAATAACTCATATTGTATTTGAACTGGGCATTTAAATACTATTAATATTTTTAAATGCTCCAATAATTCTGAAAATAGTTAAGGGTCTCTGTAATAATTCATTTAATGCCCACAATTATTTTAAGGATTTATTAAAATGATTTGGGTTATAAACTAAATCAAAACAAAATAACATAAATAGAAAACAAAAACAAAAATAAAAGAGAGAGAGAGAGAGAGAGAGAGAGAAGGACTACCTGGCCACCTACCTGTAGCAGCATCCCACCTGGAGGCCCAGCCCACCAAGGGCAGCGATGTCTTCTTCCTCCTGCCAGGAGGAGAAGCAGCTGCGTGCGGCGTGCACAGCCACTCGTGGCCACCTCCTGCCTCCCTGCTGGCCTCCCCGGCGCCTCAGAGACGCCACGCAGCACCCTGGCTCACTCCCTCACTCCCCCATCTCTCTGGTGCCTCTCTCCCCCTCCAGCACCTGCTCCCCGCGACGACCCGGGAGCCCCGCCGGCCACCGCTGCCGCTCGCGTGGCCATCGCCATCCCCTTGTCGCGCTACCATGCCCGGGAGCTCTGCGCCGACCTCGTACGCATCCCCATCGTCGACAGCAACCAGAGGAGCACAACATGGCTGCCATCGGCGCCGTCTTCGTCCTTTGCACCAACGGCCGTCCTTGTCGATTCACAGCAACCCGACCGTCCCCGACCTCACCGACGACGCCATCGGATGCGCTGTGAGCTCCGTCGCATCTCCCCTCTCTCCATTTGCTCGCCCCCATGCCGTAGTGCCATTCCCCGCCGTCAGCAAAGCTCGCCGGCGCTGCGTCCGTCATCACCGCCGGTAGCAGCCCCGCCTACCTAACCCGAGCACGCAGGCGTGCTCAGGGAGCTCCCAGGAGCCCAACGCGGCCATCAGCTCGCTCGCTAGCGCGCTGCAGACCTCGCGCCCGTGGAGCCGTAGCTCCGGCCACCGCCTCGCTCACCGCCGATGCTGCTCCTGGCCGCCCCGCAGCCTCTCGTCCGGTCCTTTAGATGCGGACGAGCAAGAGCTCCTCCCCAGTGCCCTCAGCGCACCGCGCCACTGCCCCTAGCGCCACTCCGGCGAGCCACCGCCGCTCTGGTTCGTCGCCGTCGTCTAACCGTTGGCGGTTCTGACGTGGCACCATCACTAAACGCTAATGACGCTGCAAATTAACCCACTGACCCACTTACATATGGGCCCCACGCCCTTAATTAACAATAGATTAGTTTCTGATTAGTTCTAACCTAAACACAGTGGACCCCACACGTCAGTTGACCAGCTGACGTCACCGTTGACCTGCCCCCCCTGTTTGTGAGACAAACTGGCACTGGGTCACTGACCAGCGGGCCCCGCTGGTCAAGTTTGACCTAGACCGACCAGTTGACTTGCTGACGTGGTGCTGATGTCACTCTGACATCATAAATCTTTTTCTGGAATTAAAATAAATCAGAAATGATTTATAAATTTCAGAAAATACCCCAAACTTCAAAAATTCATAGTAATTCAACCGTAACTCCAAATCAAACAACTTATATATGAAAAATTATCAGAAAAATTCAAGGAATCCATCTGTACCATTTTAATTCATGTTTGAGCAAGTTAACCTCACTGTTTAGGATGAAACATGATTAGGGCAAATTTCATAATAGGTTTGGAGTTGGAATTTGATGTAGTTTTGAATTCCACTTCAATTAAAATGACTTTCTGTTGCATTAGCCCAAACACCAGCATGTTGCCATGTCATGATCATACATCATATTGTTGCATTGCATTGATTGTGTTTCTTCCTTGTTTGCCAGTGTTTGTCCCCTCTCAGTAGACGTGGTTTCGACGATGTGATCGATGACACCGATGAAGAGCTATACTATCTTCAGAAGTGATAGGCAAGCAAAACCCCCTTGTTCATTCCGATACAATCCCACTCTCTCGCTCCTGATCTCTTTTACTGCATTAGGACAACAGCGATTCAACTGTTACATGCTGCGGTAGTTGAACCCCTTTCCTTTGCATGACCTGTCATTGCCACAATAAATAGATGAAACCCACTAGCATGAGTAGGAGTTATTTGAGCCCTGATGTGCCTACTCATTCATGCTTGTTGTCATGCCTGCTACTGCTTAGAGTTGAGTCAGGTATGATTCATCGGGAATGAATTGGAACGTGGTGAACATGTCCTACCGTTGAGAGCTAAGTGTGTGAACACGATTTGGTAAAGGTAGCAGTGAGAGGCCATGTAGGAGTACATGGTGGGTTGTCTCATTGCAGCCGTCCTCAGGAACTTAGTTTTGTGTTTGTGATCCATGAACAGTTACTACCACACATTGGGTTCCGGTAACTCGGCATTAATCAACTCGAACTCTGTCCAGAAGTTGCAACTAGTTTCTGGTGTTTGTAGGTAGTGTTAGTAGTCTACCAAGTGGCACCTGGTACAGGTGGGCTTGGGACAGACTAGGCACAGTGGCACGATGTACCAAGTGGCACCCGGATGGTGGGCTTGGGAACCCTACACACATCGTTTGGGGCCGTGAGCGACACCCCGGCTGGATCTCCTTGTGGATGGAACCCGAATAGGCGATAAACCTGGACTAGAGACTTGTTGGTTAGTCAGGTCGTGGCCAACTCCCTCGCCCGGCTTCCGCTTGAAGGTTGCCGAGGTACATGGCGTGTACAGGGCGATAAGTGGCGAGAGCGTGTGTGAAGAAGTACACCCCTGCAGGGTTATCATTATCTATTCGAATAGCCGGATTCCTCGAATATGGAAACTTGGACCCCTTGCATAGTTCATAGACAAGTGAAAGTGGATACTCTAAAATGCGCAAGATAAGCGTGAGTGCTATGGATGGCCTTCTCGTAGGGAGACGGGAGCGGATCCATAGTGGAGTATTGATATGGTGAATATGTGGACTCGTGTGCGCCACCTCAAAAGAGTTACTTGCAGTCGTAGTTCAGGTTAGCCACTGAGTCAAAAGCTGGCTTGCTGCAGTTAAACCCCACCATCCCTTTCATTAATAATGATGCATATGTAGTTAGATCTGATGTAAGTCTTGCTGAGTACTTTTGTACTCACGTTTGCTTAATTTACGTTTTGCAGAGAGACTCCAGTCTCGCTAGTAGTCTCGCGTGGACTTCGACATTAGCTTGATACTTCAGCTACGATCTTGTGCCCTTGGGAGGGTCTTGTATATAGTCAGGCTTCTGAGCCTTCTTCATTTATAGTTGTCTGTACTCAGACAAGTTAAGCTTCCGCATGTGCTTGTTGCTTGTATGCTCTGTATGTTGGGTCATGAGACCCCTATTTGTAATTCTTGGCTCCTTGGAGCCTAATGAATAAATACTCTGAGTCATAGAGTCTTGTTGTGATGCCATGTTGTATTGCACATATTGAGCATATTGTGTGTATGATTGAAATGCTTGGTATGTGTGGGATCCGACAACCTAGTTGTTTATCCTTAATAGCCTCTCTTATGGGGAAATGTAGTCTTGTGCTTCCATGAGCCATAGTAGTCCACTACAGCCCGGTTCATCGGAGTCCTGCTAGCCCAGCACTACTGCTCCGGAACATTTGAATGGCCAGCATGTGATTCACTTCATTCCTGTGTCTGTCCCTTCGGGGAAATGTCACGCGGTGACATCCGGAGTCCTGTTAGCCCAGTGCTACAGCCCGGATTCGCACGCTGCTGACCGACATGCTCGATGTTGATTCATGTATGCCTGTCCCCGTAAGTTAGTGCCACTTTGGGTTCACGACTAGTCATGTCGGCCCGGGTTCTCTGTCATATGGATGCTAGCGACACTATCATATACGTGAGCGAAAAGGCGCAAACGGTCCCGGGCCATGGTAAGGCGACACCCGTGGGGATACCGTGCGTGAGGCTGCAAAGTGATATGAGGTGTTACCGGCTAGATCGATGTGACTTGGAATCGGGGTCCTGACAGGTCATGTGACCCCTACCTGTATGAACATGTTATGTATGGCTCTCTAGAGCTTTTAAATAAAGTACTTGAGTTGTAGAGTTTTGTTGTGATGCCATGTTGTATTTGCACATATCGAGCATATTGTGTGTATGATTGAAATTCTTGGTATGTGTGGGATCCGATAATCTAGTTGTTTATCCTTGGCAGCCTCTCTTATGGGGAAATTAGTCTAGTGCTCCTTGAGCCATAGTAGTCCGCTATAGCCCGGTTCACCGGAGTCCTGCTAGCCCAGCACTACTGCTCAGGACACTTGACTGGCCGGCATGTGTTTCACTTCGTTCTATGTCTATCCCTTTGGGGAAATGTCACGCGGTGACTTTCGGAGTCCTGTCTAGCCTGCTACAGCCCGAGTTCCCCGGAGTCCTGTTAGCCCAGTGCTACAGCCCGAATTCACACGCTGATGACCGACATGCTCGATGTGATTCATGTATGCCTGTCTCCATAGGTCTGTGCCGCTTTGGGTTCACGACTAGCCATGTCGGCCCGGGTTCTCTGTCGTATGGATGCTAGCGGCACTATCATATACGTGAGCCAAAAGGCGCAAACAGTCTTGGGCCATGGTAAGGCGACACCCGTGGGGATACCGTGCGTGAGGCCGCAATGTGATATGAGGTGTTACCGGCTAGATCGATGTGACTTGGAATCAGGGTCCTGACAGCGTTGGCATCAGAGCCGGACTGCCTGTAGGTTCGTTGAGCCAAACTGGTCGATGTCGAGTCTAGAAATGCTTTAGTTATATGTAGGGGAATTGATTGTGGGAGGGAACGTAAGGCTCTTTTACTCCTTTACCTTATGCCCTCTGATCTGAGTCATTCTCTTCTCATTCAACGTGGGTTAAGGACTAGGCTCTCTTCTTCTATCAGGTTCACGTGTTACTAATCCGTAGTAGCTTATGGGATTGTTGTTACAAGCCTCAGTACAGTTTCTACTACTTTTAGTATGTTGCCAGTTGAATCAGAACCTTGATATGATGTTGTTGAGTGGTATTGCAAACTGTTGTGGATGTCTCAAATCTTTTTCTGAGCATTTACAGCTGTTATGTTGTCTGATTTCCCCTAGAAAATTCTAATGCCTTTGCATTATTCCATGCTTTCAGATGGCCACCTGTTCGCAGAACCAAGTGGTTCGTCTGACCTGGTGCCTTGATGTGCTCGGCCACACGGCCATGTTGGTTCGAGTGATGGTTGAGTCAGGCTATCGGTGGTATCCGGAATATACCGTCGAGGAGCAGTTCAGAGACTTCAACCAGAGCCAGTACCTCTGTACCGTCAGGATATATCCCTCTTATCCTGGAGCCACTGAGCCCCTTCACTGTTCCTATGGACTTGGGGTCACTATTGAGATGTCTGTGCAGGATGCAGCCTATTCAATGATGACTATCATTCGAGCCAGGATTGCCTTACTACAGAACACCGACTTCCGTTTCATGCCAGCCTCACTTCCTGGAGCACAGGGGTACTATCAGGCCTTGTACTATGACTCTACACATGAGGAGTCACTACTCCGCACCACTGCCGAGATGCTCGAGGATAAGGATCGTGAAAATCAGGCCTTGCGTATGGAGCTTTTCAACTCTCGTGTTGATCACTAGGCTACTTTGACTCGGTTTGCACCGGCGGTACAGGCAGGATACATGGATCTGAGGGATCTGTACCCTGTACGGTCTGGATTGCCAGATTGTATGGAGTGGCGCGATGTAGGAGGCATCACCCCTCCTCGTGGTCCCCGTCTGCCACCACTTGTGGGACCAAGGCCACATCCGAGTCCCTATGGTCCGCATGCTCTGCAGGACCGTCTGTTCCCAGATGATCATGTTCCACTTCCAGGCTTTGGTGGCGACTTCTATGAGGATTACTACAGAGCCGTTTGAGCTAGTAGTAGTTTCACTAGTATTGTAATAGTTGTATTCTCCACAGTCCTGCGTGAACCGTGGGATACAACTTGGTGTGTATCACGCTCCGGAGGTGTAGAAAAATAATGTATAGGAGCGTGGAATGCCTCCGATGAGATGTAATGTCTTTCACCGTAGTTGTACTCTAGCCTGGGCTTGTACTAAACTATGTACGGTGTGTATGACCAATGGTATATATATGGCAGTTTCTATATTACCATGTCGTGCAATGAACATCTTAGCATTCCATGTTATCCATTACATTCTGCACTTCCTTGATAAGTTTGTGCCATCCTTATCTAAACCGTTGTCTTGTTTTCTCCTAGGATGGTCAACACCCGCAGCAACCCTGCTGCCCCGGAGCAGAGGGAAGCCAGTGCAGCTAGGAGTGAAAATCTGCCTCACCCGCCTTCTCTGGCCGAAGTGATGCTGGAGGCGGAAAGAAACAAGCGTGAGACTAACCGCTTGCTGGAGCGGATTGAGCAGAACACTGCACGCCATCAGCGAAATGACTTGGTGTCAATCAATGACTTTATCAAGCTGTACCCACCAAAGTTTAACCATTCCGTCAAGCCCCTCGACGCGGATGACTGGCTCCGCAGCATCACCTACAAGCTACGTTCTGCCAACGTAGCCGAAGCTGATAAGGTTACTTATGCTGCCTATCACCTCGAAGGCCCTGCTAGCCTTTGGTGGGAAAATGTTGAAGCTATGCGCCCGGTCGGCCAAATCACTACCTGGGCTGAATTCAGTGAGGCTTTCCGTGAGCATCACATTCCGGAAGGTCTCATAGATCGCAAGAAGGAAGAGTTCTGCAATTTCACCCAAGGAAGACTGATTGTGGATGCATATAGTCGTGAATTTGGGAATCTGGCACGATATGCTCCTGAAGAGGTATCCACCGACTCTAAGAAGCAGGCAAGGTTCCGCAAGGGACTTAGCCCTGAGCTTCGACGCGATCTTCGTCTGCACGAGTGCACCTCCTTTCAGAAGTTGGTCAATAAAGCCATCAGTGCTGAGACAGGCCAGTCTGACTATGGCGCTTCACGCAAGCACTCTCGTGATTTTGGCTCTTCATCCGGCTCTGGATCTCAGAAGCGTCGGGTGTGGATTCCAAGAACGGCACTGCCACCCAGGTTCATTCCGAGGCCATCCTTTGAGGTGCCTCGTCCCAACCAGCAGTTTGCACCGCCCAAGCCCTATGGTGGCCCCGCTGCTAATGCTGCTCCACGCCCCAATGTCGTGACATGTTTCAAGTGTGGAGAGCCGGGTCACTATAGTCGAGAGTGTCCCCAGAACAACAACCCCAATCAGTCTGGAAAGTCTGTTGGCTGTGGTAAGCCAGCGGGAAAGACATTCTATGCCAAGCCGGTCACCACTGCACGTGGCCATGTCAATTATGTCTCAGCCGAGGAGGCTCATGAGGATCCTAACGTCGTCCTTGGTACGCTCCTTGTTAATTGCCATCTGGCATCTGTTCTTTTCGATACTCGAGCATCTCATTCATTCATATCTGAGAGCTATGCTCGATTCCATAACACAACATTCTGTGACATGCCCACTACCATGGAAATTCAAACCCCTGGCTCTAGATGGCAAACTTCTAGAGTAAGCCATGGGAACGAAATTCTTGTCGATAGACTTGTCTTCCTTGCATCCTTAATAGCTCTCAAGTCCTCGGACATAAACATCATCTTGGGTATGGACTGGATGTCAGCTCATTATGCTAAGATTGATTGTGCCACTAGAACCGTTCAACTTACTCCCCCATCGGGCAAGACAGTCAATGTTTTAACTCGAGTGGCCAAGCGCCAGCTTTACTCCCTAAATGCCAACCCCCTTCCAGACCTTGAGGATATTCCGGTAGTCTGAGACTTTCCGGATGTCTTTCCAAAAGAACTGCCAGGTGTTCCACCTGACAGGGATGTCGAGTTCGTGATAGACCTTGTTCCAGGAACCGTTCCAATTTCTACAAGACCCTATAAGATGGCACCCTTAGAACTAGCCGAGCTTAAGAACCAACTCGATGAGTCCTTGAAAAAGGGTTTCATCCGTCCTAGTTCCTCTCCTTGGGCTTGCCCCGTCCTCTTCGTCAAGAAGAAGGATGGAATGGATTGGATGGTTGTAGATTACCGACCTGTCAACTTGGTCACCATCAAGAACAAGTATCCGCTTCCCAGGATCAACGATCTGTATGACCAGCTCGCTGGATCCTTAGTATTTTCCAAGATGGATTTGAGATTGGGCTACCATCAAATCAAAATCAGAAACGGGGACATTCCCAAAACGGCCTTTGTTACTCGTTATGGCCAATACGAGTACACTGTTATGTCCTTCGGTTTAACCAATGCCCCATCCACCTTCTCTCGGTTAATGAACTTGGTCTTCATGGAGTATTTGGATAAATTCGTCGTAGTATACCTCGATGACATACTCATCTACTCCAAGAATGAAGAGGAACATGCTGAACATCTAAGGCTGGTATTGACGAAACTTCGAGAGCATCGCCTCTATGCCAAATTCTCCAAGTGTGAATTTTGGTTGCCAGAAGTGACCTATCTAGGCCATGTAATCTCTGGTAAGGGTATTGTTGTCAATCCCAAGTGAGTTCAAGCCGTCCTTGATTGGACTCCACCTGAGACGGTCAAGCAAGTTCGGAGCTTCCTTGGTTTAGCGAGCTACTGCCTCTGCTTCGTCGAGAATTTCTCCAAGGTTGCTAAACCTCTAACTGAACTCCTCAAGAAAGATAAAAGTTCAAGTGGACCCCACAGTGCGAGTTCAGCTTTCAGGAACTGAAAAGACGCCTGACATCTGCTCCCGTACTGGTACCACCAGATTTCTCCAAGGACTTTATTATCTATTGCGACGCCTCGCGACAAGGACTAGGTTGCATACTCATGCAAGATCGTCATGTAATTGCCTATGCCTCACGGCAATTACACCCACATGAGGAAAGCTATCCCACACATGATCTAGAGCTTGCAGCTGTAGTCCATGCACTCAAAACTTGGCGACATTACCTCCTCGGTAATCGTTGCGAGATCTTCACCGATCACCAAAGTTTGAAATATATCTTCACCCAACCGGATTTGAATCTCAGGCAAAGACGTTGGGTGGAGTTTATCTTGGATTACGACTTAGGAATAACTTACACCCCGGGCAAAGCCAATGTCATGGCTGATGCACTAAGTCGTAAGTCCTATTGTAACCACCTGATGTTACAACAAAGTCAACCACTTCTTCATGAGGAATTTCGTAAGCTTAATCTTCACATTGTTCCTCGAGGATTTCTATCCACCCTGGTGGCGAAGCCTAACCTTAGGATCAAATCATAGCTACCCAGAAGCGTGATAAGGGCATATTCCGGATTAAGGAAAACATTGCTAGCGGAGTTGCTAAATGTTTTTCCATGGATGAGCGAGGTGTTGTCTTCTTCGAGAACCGCTTGGTGATTCCTAGGAAACAACATCTACGCCAGTTGATTCTTAAGGAAGCTCATGAATCCCCTCTCACCATTCATCCCGGTAGTACTAAAATGTATCAAGACCTACGCCAGAGGTTTTGGTGGACTAGGATGAAGAGATAAATTGCTCAATACATTGCTAGTTGCGACGTCTCTCGTCGTGTTAAAGCAGAGCACCAACGGCCTGCTGGCACCCTTCAACCTTTGGCTATTCCTGAGTGGAAATGGGATAAAATCAGTATGGATTTCATCACTAGGTTTCCCAGGACCAAGACAGGGAATAATGCCATCTTCGTCGCGATCGACCGTCTTTCCAAAGTAGCCCATTTCCTACCTGTTCGTGAGAGTATCATTGCTAGCCAGCTAGCTGACTTATACATCTCCTCAATAGTGTCTCTTCACCTCTCGATTTTGGGAAAGTTTCCAAAATGCTATGGGAACTCATCTCTCTTTTAGCACCGCCTTCCATCCTCAATCAAGTGGTCAAATAGAGCGAGTCAATCAAATTCTGGAAGATATGCTCCGAGCTTCTGTCATCTCATTCGGAATGGGTTGGGAGAAATGCCTTCCATTCGCGGAGTTTGCCTATAACAATAGTTATCAAGCTAGCTTGGGCAAAGCTCCTTTCGAAGTTCTCTATGGACAAAAATGTCGAACGCCTCTTAACTGGTCAGAAACCGGGGAAAGACAACTCTTTGGCCCGGATATGATTCAGGAAGCAGAAGAGCAGGTTCGCGTTATTCGTGAGAAATTGAAAACAGCCCAATCTCGTCAAAAGAGCCAATATGATCGTAAACATAAGCTCATGATTTATGAAGTCGGCGAGAAGGCTTACCTTCGGGTTACTCCGTTAAAGGGAACCCATCGTTTCTGTATCAAAGGCAAATTGACTCCTCGTTACATTGGACCCTTTCGCATTCTTGCCAAACAAGGAGAAGTTGCCTACCAATTGGAACTACCTTCGCATCTTTCCAGAGTTCACGATGTCTTCCACGTTTCTCAACTCAGGCATTGCTTCGCGGATCCTATCCGTGGAGTAGACCACGAAATGCTTTATCTACAGGATAACCTCTCATATCGGGAATATCCCGTTCATATCCTTGATCAAGCCGAGCGTACCACTCGACGCCATAATATCAAGTTTCTCAAGATTCAATGGTCACACCATTCCGAGAAAGAAGCCACTTGGGAAAGGGAGGATCGTCTTCGACTCGAGTACCCCACCTTCTTCCCGGAGGATCCTAAATCTCGGGACGAGATTCTTTTGAGTGGGGGTGAGTTGTCACATCCCTGCTTTTAGTCATTCATTAGGGTTGGATGAACATGTGCATCATGTTTAAATTTCTTTTAAACTTGAAATGGGGCCTAATCAACCCCAACACTCCCCCCTGAAAATGCTAATTTCCAACAATTGGAATTTCAATGAACCCAAAATGCCCTTCATAAAAGCCAACCATTTTTGGTCTTGACTAAAACCTCTGCCAAAAATGGTCTTGCAATTTATGGAGCCAGTCTGGATTTTTGAACAAGCCATAAGTATTTGTATTTGGGCATTTTAAATGCTATTTATATTTTAAAGTGCTCAAATAATCTTGGAAGCATTTTTAGGCAGTTGAGAATATTCTCAAATGTGCCTCTGAATATTTCCAGAGTTTTTGGAAATGAAATAGTATTTATTCTATTTCAATACACAGAGCAGGAAATAAATAAAAGCGAAAACAAAAAAGGACCAGAGACTTACCTGGAAGCCCACCAGCCGGCCCACCTAGCTGGCCTGGCCCAGCAGCTGCTCCACGTAGCTGCTTCGCCTAGCTAGCGAGGCGAGTAGGTGCTCGACGGCTAGCACAGGAGCTCGCCACGCCACCTCTCTGCCTGCCTGCCGTTGCCCGCGCCAGCGCGATGCCTTGAAACGCCTCCGCGGCGCCACCCGACCCCCTGGACACCTCATTCCTCCCCTTGCTCTCTCCCTCGCTCCCCTAAGCCATGGCCGACGCTGCCGCAGCCACGCCACCATAGTCCTCACGTCCACCGCCGTCCTCGCACCGCCCCGCCGTGTCCACGAGCTCCGCCACCGTCCTCTCCGTCGAGCAGCCCAAGCCCCGAGCGCTCATGCACCCTGCTTCGTCTTCTTCGAGCTCGACTCCACCGAGCACCGCTGCAGATCCCCATCACCGTCGCCACTGCATCAGCTCGTCCCCAACTGCATCGTCTGCTCCTACGCCACCGCCATGAGCTCCTGCACCTCCCCATCCTTCCCGCTTGCCTCTTGTGCACCACAACGACCACATCGAGCTCGCCCGCACACGCCACAGCCTCTGCACGTCACCGTCGTGGCCACAGCCACGCTGGCTCGATTCCGAGCACGCCATCACATTCGTCGCAGCCCAAGCAGCCCGTAGCACCTTTCCACGTGCCTTGCCGTGCCCCGCAGCCTCGGTTTTGACCTCGCCCGAACTCCGGCGGCCGCCAAGGTCGTCGCCGGTGACGTTTATGGCCACCCTAGCTCCACCCACTGCCACCACTCGATGCAGCTCGCTGCCCGCGTCACATAGCTGCTCTCCGCCGTCGTTTTGGTCGCCGGAGATGCAAACCCGAGCCCCTCCGCCGCGTCTGGCCTCGCCGGCGGCTAAACGCCGACGGGTTTGACCCGTGGACTTGACGGGTGGGCCCAAGTTGACTTCCCCCCTGAGCCTATGACAGGTGGGCCGACCTGTAAATTAGTTTAGGATTAGTGCTAACTAATTTTAGTTAGATTAGGTCACTGACATGTGGGCCCAGGCCCCACTGACAGTTAGTTAGTGTTAACTTAATCCTGTTAGTTAGCTGAGACACTGACAGACAGGGCCCACAAGTCAGGTTTGACTGGCCCTGGCACCTTTGACTCGCTGACGTCACAGTGACACAGTGCTAATGCAATTATTCATTTTCTGGAGTTATTTTTATATAGGAAATTCTAGAAAATAGCCAAAACTTCTAAAAATCATAGAAAATCAACCATAGCTCCAAATCAAACAAATTATATATGAAAAATGATCAGAAAAATTCAATCTATCCATCTGTAATGGTTTCATGCATGACAAACCACTTTAACCTTGCTGTTTAGGTGAAACAAGCTAATACACTTTTTATGCATAAGAACTTTAACCTTCATTTGAATCTTTGATTCAAATGGACCCATTTCAACTTGTTTCACATTGCATTAGGTAGGACACATCATTTTGCCATGTCATAGCATGCATCATATTGTTGCATATTGTCATGTGTTGATTATGTGTTGTGCGTCCTTCGTGGAAGGTTCTGCCTCCGAGGATATCTCCGAGTATCCAACTGAAGGGCAGTACCCTACTACCACTCCATCAGGCAAGCAGCCCCATTGATCATAACGATACAATCCCATGTTCTCGCCTCTGCTCTCATTTACTGCATTAAGACAACAACGTTTCAAACTGCTATGTGCTACGGTAGTTGAGCCCTTATCCTCTGCATGACCTGTCATTGCCACAGTAATTAGATGAAACCCACTAGCATGTGTAGGAGTTGATTGAGCCATGTATGTGTTTCCTACCTTGCTATGCCTGCTATGCTTAGAGTTGTGTCAGGTCTGATTCATCTGGGTGATGGGCTAGAGTGAAATGATTATGTCGGTAATGTGAGGGATGTGTTGAACATGATTTGGTAAAGGTATCGATGAGAGGCCATGTAGGAGTACATGGTGGGTTGTTTCATTGAGGCCGTCCATAAGAACTGAGATCTGTATGCGTGATTTAAGATTCAGCTACTACCACACATTGGGCCGTGAAATATAACCCCGCTCGACTTACTGACCCCTCTCGCCCTCTGTCCAGGAGTTTCAACTAGTTTCTGGTGTTTGTAGGTTATGTGTTGGCGGCCGTGCGTAGCGCTGACCCTAGGGGTGGGCTATGATGCGGTAGATACACTATGTACGGGTATGCCGGGCGCCCGTTTGGCGTCTCGGGACCCTATAAACATCGTTTGGGGCCGTTGAGGACACCCCGGCCAGATTTCCTTGCGGATGGAACCTGAATAGGCGATAAACCTAGACTAGAGACTTGTGCGGTTAGTCAGGTCGTGGTCTACACCCACGTCGGCTTTCGCTTGAAGTCTGCCGAGCACATGTCATGTGCAGACGCTAAGTGGTGGAAACATGTGTGACGAAGTACACCCCTGCAGGGTATAAAACTATTCGAATAGCCGTGTCCGCGGTAAAGGACTACTTGGTTGCCTATACAGTTCATAGACAAGTTAATGGATACTACTAAAAGACTCAAGATAAGTGTGAGTACCGAGGATGGCCCTCTCGTAGGATGACGAGGGAGGATCCCCGGTGGAGTATTGTGTTGGTGATTAGTGGACTCGTGTGTGAAAACTATTTTACTAGTGGAGTCTCGTAGGATAGCTTAGCCAAGAGTCAAAGCTGGCTTGCTGCAATAACTCCACCACCTTCTTGAGAATGAGCATGTATAGTATGTTCTGATGTAAGATTTGCTGAGTACCCTTGTACTCATGTTTGCTTAATTACTGTTTTCAGACGACAACACCGCCCCCTCCGATGGGTTTTATGTAGATCTCGACGTCGATGAGTGACTTGCCACCCAGGTGGTGATCCTGGCCATGGAGGGCCCTATGTAGATAGACAGGCTTCGAGAAGCCTTCTTGCTTTCTAGTGTCTATACTCAGACTATTAGCTTCCGCATGTGCTTGTATGCTTGTATGACTTGAGTGTCGGGTCATGTGACCCCTACCTGTATGAACATGTTATGTATGGCTCTCTGGAGCTTTTAAATAAAGTACTTGAGTTGTAGAGTTTTGTTGTGATGCCATGTTGTATTTGCACATATCGAGCATATTGTGTGTATGATTGAAATGCTTGGTATGTGTGGGATCCGACAATCTAGTTGTTTATCCTTGGCAGCCTCTCTTATGGGCAAATGTAGTTTAGTGCTCCTTGAGCCATAGTAGTCCGCTATAGCCCGGTTCACCGGAGTCCTGCTAGCCCAGCACTATTGCTGAGGACACTTGACTGGCCGGCATGTGTTTCACTTCGTTCCTATGTCTGTACCTTCGGGGAAATGTCACGCGGTGACTTCCGGGGTCCTGTCTAGCCTGCTACAGCCCGGGTTCCCCGGAGTCCTGTTAGCCGAGTGCTACAGCCTGGATTCACACGCTGATGACCGACATGCTCGATGTGATTCATGTATGCCTCTCTCCATAGGTCTGTGCCGCTTTGGGTTCATGACTAGCCATGTCGGCCCGGGTTCTCTGTCATATGGATGCTAGCGACACTATCATATACATGAGCTAAAAGGCACAAACGGTCCCGGGCCATGGTAAGGAGACACCCGTGGGGATACCGTGCGTGAGGCCGCAATGTGATATGAGGTGTTACCGGCTAGATCGATGTGACTTGGAATCAGGGTCCTGACAGGTTTTGACACCGACACCCACAAACGCTACCTTCAAAGGAGTCATACCAGGTGTAGAGGCCCGCTGTACGGGCTCAATCACGCTCGAGATTGTCTTCGGATCCCTGGACAATTTCCGAAGCGAGGAGTTAATCTTCGACATAGTCCCCTTTTGGAGTGGCTCTCACGCACTGCTCGGACGGACCGCATTCACCCGATTCAATGCAGTGCCGCACTATGCTTATCTCAAGCTCAAGATGCCCGGTCCACGTGGCATCATAACAGTCAATGGAAATACGGAATGCTCCCTCCGTACCGAAGAGCTCACAGCTGCCTTAGCAGCAGAAGTATAGAGTGGCCTTCTCAAGCAGAACCTTAATTCGGCTGCCGAGCCCTCGGACACTGTCAAGAGGGTCTGAACTACCCTGCAGCAGGACAGCTCGGCTCGTCAGGAGCTAGAGTAGAAATTTGGCCTCCGTCTCAGTCCTGGTCAACTAGTGGCATTCGCACCATGCGTACATAACTACACACTCAAAATTCCATGGGCATCGACGAAGGCATAGCTAGTTTATGATCCGCAATCCGGCTAGACCTCCCTGGACACTCATACTTTCACTATTCCCCTTTTTCTTTTATTTTTCCTTTTTTACAGGCCTTTTCTGGCGGCTTGACCATCGACTCTTTTTGAAGGATAAAAACACCAAGACAACAAGAAGCATGGACGTACTGGAGAACTCTTAGGTGGTCTCTTTAACGATCCCTTTACCTATCTTCAGGACCCATACACAGCTCTCTCTTGGTGAAGGCATAGTAAATAGCCTTTCTGCTTATTACACTACCTATATAAATGCGCTTTAACGCACCAATGAAATTATAATAGAAATAGTTTGGGGCCCAAAATTTCACGACTCTAGCTTACCACTGGTTCTTCTTTTTCTTTATTTTTGTCTTTTCCTTTCTTGTAATTCTATCAGGTAACACCTGTACACTTGGGTGCATTTCAATTTGCTAGGGGCTTCATAGCACCCCACACTATGGCAACAAAAGTCCGAACACTTTTTGTAAGTATAGTTCGGCACCCCGAATTTAGCATTATATGCATTGGCTCCGAATCATGTCTTTGGTCAATAGTTGGGTTGCCCGGCTCCTTTGCTTGCTACCTTACATTCTGCTATATCAGCTAAGGTATTAAAGGGAGAACTACTGTGATTGTGCCTTGGTTTATCCAAAGGAGCACCTTAGTAGAGAAAGCCGAAAACTGACTGTCATGATGCGGCGAGAGCTGGTCAGCTGTTCGGAGGTTGCAAATCATTGGAGATTTCTTCCGCATCACGCGAAGGATCGGTACTTCCCGATTAGACACTTGCAGCACTCTAGCTCGGATACTAGGGGCTGCGCCCATGTTTTTATTGTCAAACTCCTATGGCTAAGTGAGGGCGTTAAAGCCGCATAGTCTGATTGCCTGGTTCGTTGCGCTAAACAAATCCTTCAAGGACCATATAATTGGATCAAGATTGTTTAGATTCCATCCCGAACACCTCCGTACTACCTATGTGGGGGCAGAAGCCGACGACGGGAAAACCCTCAAATTTCACATAATACGGCCACACAGGAGGAAAAATTTAAAAACATAACAAGCATTATATTGCAAACCCGCTTTGTTCTATCATACAAGGTAGAAGGAACTTGAATACATTCATTCGAAGGTAGTGTCCTGCACACACTGCGTTGCTACAATGCGAGACCCCTCTAGGACATCTGCAAAATAGCGCTCGGGTGTGCGGTGCTCCTTACCCTCCGGCGGCCCCTTGGTCAGCTGGACGGCGTCCATCTTCCCCCACCACATCTTGCAGCGGGAGAAGGCCATGCGTGCACCTTCAATGCAGGCAGGTCACTTGACGACATCCAGCCGAGGACATGCGTTCACCAGCCGATTCACGAGTCCAAAGTAGCTGCCGGGCATAGCTTCGGCTAGCCATAGCCGGATTATCAAACCCTTCATGGCTAGCTTGGCCACCTTATGAAGCTCCACCAGCTGTTTCAGCTGATCGGTGTAGGGCACGTGATGCTCTGGCGCAAGATACTGCGACCAGAACAATTTCTCCATGGAGCTCCCTTCTTCGGCTCGGAAGAACTCCGTGGCGTCGGACACACTGCGCGACAGATCTGCGAAGGCCCCTGGAGAACTCCGAATTGGGGTTAGTAAGAAATACTTCTTCTTTATATATTTGCTTTGCATGCTAAAATGCATTACCCGCCGCGATCTTCCTGGCCTCTTGGATTTCCTAGAGGGCACCCTAGCCTTCATCCCGGGCCTCTTCCGTTCTTTGACGAGCCTTGGAGAGTTCGGTCTCTCAAGCCGAAACATCGTCCTCCAGGGTCTCATACTTCTTCACCGCGTCTTGGAGCTCTTATTGGACCTCGTTCAGCCAGGCCTTCAGCTTCTTGCGAGAGGCCTGCTCCTTGACGGCTCTCTCCTCGGCTTCGGCCAGGGCCGTTTTCAGGGCCTCGACCTCGGTAGTCGCCCCTACACATATAATGACACTACGGTCAGTATACATCATTTACTCTTTCCGAATATATAGCGAGCCATTGCATACCTTGCTGGTCTTCCAGCTGCTTCCTCGCATGGCCAAGCTCTTCTTCGGCTCGCTCCAGTTTCTGCTTTAGTCCGGAGACTTCGGCAGTATGAGAAGTCGCGGCCAGTAGCGACGCCTGCTTATTCACATCAGACACACTTGGTTAGTTTCCTGCGAAATTTAATTGATCATATGTCCGGCTTGTCTTTCCAAACACCGGACAGTGTCTCAGGGGCAACTGTCTATGTGGAGATTTTCTTGGTTAAATGCCGCTTACCTCAAAACCAGTCAGCAAGCTGCTGCGGGCTTCAGTCAGTCCGCTCTTGACGGACTGAACCTTCTCAATCACCATACCCATAAGGATACGATGTTCTTCTACAATGGAAGCGCCTCGTAGCACTTCCAACAGATTATCTGGCGCCTCTGGTTGGACAGAGCTCGCCGGTGGGACGGGTGCGCCTCCTTCTCTTGATGGAGGCAGCTTGTTGGACTCTGGGGCCATATGGGTCTCCGGATCCATTCCCAGAGGGGGGCCAAATCTCCATCGGGCCTCTTCAATCTCCATCAGGCTTGTTCCCCCATCTGTCCAGCGGCCGAGGTATCACCCTCTGGCGCCGCCTTGACGGCCTCCCGAACCTCTCCCTAGCATGGGAAGGTCCTTCGGGACAGAACCTCGACGTCGCCCTAGGCCGCGGGAGAGTGAGCGGCTGGCGGTGTCTCGCTGGCCATCTCCTTTGAGTCCAACGAACCTCTTGATGAGGATCGCTGGGAGCTGTCATGGGCCGGACTGCAATAGCATAATTAATCATGTCAATAATACAAAGAGAAGAGGTTAGATTTATGGGCATGTACGAGTCTTAGCACTTACAATGCGGCCCGAGGGTTAGTGCGGGGGCTTCGCTCCGGACTACTATCGACGTCCCATGCGGGGCGGCCCGCGAGAGGGCCTTTCCCCTTCTTGGGGGCCTCCGCCTCCAGAATTATGGAGGCCGCCGTCTTCTTCCTCCCTCCATCAGAGGGAGAGTCGCTCTTCTCCTCCTCATCGTTGTCGTCTTCGGCGACGGAGGAACGGGTCTTGTCTTCAGATGTCGCGTTTGAAGCACCCTTGTGGCGGGGGCCACTCCGGACCCCTTGGCCTTCCCCGTGGCCTTCTTTGCCGACGCCTTATAGGGCGCCGGCACCAGCATCTTCGCTAAACACGGTATGACTGGTTCTTTAGGCAGCGGAGCCGGACACCGGATCTGCTTCGCCCTCTTCATCCAGTCCTGAAGAAGCAATGATAATAATAGCTTAGATATCATCCTTGAAACAAGCAAGTAGGGGATGCATTAAACATAACATACCTCGTTGACGAGGTGATTGATGTCGTGCCCGCGGTTCGAATTCGTGGCCGGCGGTGTCTCATTGCCCTTGAAGAGCAACTTCCAGGCGTCTTCGTGAGAAGTTTCAAAGAGCCTCTTCAGGGTATGGTGCTTCTTCGGATTAAACTCCCATAGAGGGAGGCTTTGGCTTTGGCACAGGAGAATCCCACGAACTAGCATCACCTGGATTATATCGACAAGCTTGATATCCTTGTCCACCATACTTTGAACGCATGTCTACAGCGCTATCAGCTCATCTGAGAATGACCAATTCGGGCTCTTCTCAACCCAGGAGGTGAGCCGCATTGGAGCACTGGAGTTGAATTCGGCAGCGGCGGCCCAGTTTGCGTCATGGGGTTCTGTGATGTAGAACCATTGTTTCTACCATTCTTTGACAGTCTCCACGAAAGTGCCTTTCGGCCAGGAGACATTAGTCAGCTTGCTCACCATGGCACCTTCGCACTCCGCGTGCTGGCCATCCACCACCGTCAGGTTCACATTGAAGACCTTGAGCCACAGCCCGAAGTGGGGTTGGATGCGGAGGAAGGCCTCACACACGATTATGAACACCGAGATGTTGAGGAAAGAGTTCGGGGATAGATCATGGAAGTTTATCCTGTAATAGTACATCAGCCCGCAGACGAAAGGGTGGAGTGGAAACCCTAGCCCACGGAGGAAATGAGGGATGAATACCACCCTCTCATTGGGCTTCGGTGTGGGGATGACTTGCCCCTGGGCTGGAAGACGGTGGGCGATTTCCTTCGCTAGGTACCCGGCCACCCGAAGCTCAGTAATGTCCTCCTCCTTTACGGAGGAGACAATCCACTTGCCTTGACCTCCGGATCTGGACATGGTTGAGTGCTGGCTTGAGTGGGAAGAAGATGAGAGCTTGGGCGCGGAAGCTCAAGAGTGGAAGGGCAGAGGAAGAGAGAAGGCATGGGAGAAGAAGTGGGAATCCTTATCCCCTTATAAAGGTAGTGAATATCGAACGCCTCCCCACTTGCCTATTCCCAAGGGCTGTGTAAACAGGCAAGGCTGGGTTACCCTTGCCCGAATTGATGAAAATCCCGCAATAAGGGGACACGATCTCTGCTTTGACAAGATGTGCCAATGGCAACCGCATCTCGAATTGTGGAGCGGCAGACGAAAAGAGGTTTGAAATTATGACCGGGCAAACGTGATGTCATATTACAAAAAGTTGTCAGCAGATTGGACTCATGGAAAATTATATTCCCTCTACAGTTGCGTGTGGTGCCTGTGTTACAGGTCCGGACACATTCAATACGTCCGAAGATTATCTTGGAGTTCGGAAGGAGGAACCCGCCTTGCAATGCTGAAGACAGATCTACGCGCTAGATACCTTGTCATTGAAGCCAGGTTCAGGGGCTACTAAGGGAGTCCTGGACTAAGGGGTCCTCAGGTGTCCGGCCTGTGAGCCATGGGTCGGACTAATGGATTGTGAAGATACAAAGACTGAAGACTGCACCAGTGTCCGGATGGGACTCTCCTTGGCGTGGAAGGCAAGCTTGGCGACCAAATATGTAGATTCCTTTCTTTGTAACCGACCTTGTGTAACCCTAGATCCTCCCGATGTCTATATAAACCGGAGGACTTAGTCCGGAGGGGGGAGATATTCATTACCATAGCCATACAAGCTAGACCTCTAGGGTTTAGCCATTACGATCTCGTGGTAGATCAACTCTTGTAATACTCACATTCATCAAGATCAATCAAGAAGGACGTAGGGTATTACCTCCATAGAGAGGGCCCGAACCTGGGTAAACATCGTGTCCCCTGTCTCCTGTTACCATCGACCTTAGACGCACAGTTCAAGACCCCCTACCCGTGATCTGCTGGTTTTGACACCGACAGAGCTAAAGGTAGAACAAATATCCCCTCAAGTTCTATCGACCACCGACACAACTCTACGCACGCTTGACGTTTGCTTTACCGGAAACAAGTATGCAACTATTTTGTAGGTATAAATCTTCGAGTACTTTGCGAGAATCAAACTATGAATAAATTGCAAGGTAATAAAAGTGGATAGCTTGTGTCAACAAGAAAGTCATTTGTCCCTAGGCAATCGATAACAAGTACCGGTAATCTTTCTTGTAATTTTATATGAGGGAGAGGCATGAGCTAACATACTTTATATACTTGGATCATATGCACTTATGATTGGAACTCTAGAAAGCATCGGCAACTACTAAAGATCTTTAAGGTCGTGAAACCCAACCATAGCATTAAGTATTGTCTCCTCTTTACTCCCATACGCCATAGCCCACCTATCCGCGTTTAAGTTTCTGTCACTCCCGCGACACTGACAATAAGCAAACCATGAACATATTGCAACACCCTACAACAAGGGACCCTCACGTTTGCGCTAGACGGAGGGCACCCTAGGACAACACCATAAATAAAATATACAATCATACCAATCAAGATCATGATTAACCCATAGGACAAAACAGATCTACTCAAACATCATAGGATAACCATAGATCATTGGGAAATAATATATGGAGTTGAGCACCATGTTTAAGTAGAGATTACAGCGGGGATAAGAGGTGTTATAGCGCTGCATATAGGGGAGAGAGTTGGTGATGACGGTACCAAGTTTTTTGATGTAGATCATCGTCCTGATCGTTGCCCCGGCCTGCACTCCGGAGACACGGGAAGCGAGGGGGAGAGAGCCCCCCCTTCTTCTTCTTCTACCTTGGCCTCCCCCTAGATGGGAGGAGGGTTCCCCCTCTGGTCCATGGTCTCCATGGTGGCCGAGGGGAGGGAGTCCCTCCGAGATTGGATCTCCCTCTCTGTTCTTTTCTGTTTCGCGTCCCCCAGATCTGGCCGAAAACCGTTTCTTATATTTCCGGAGGTCCGTAACTCCGATTGCGCTGAGATTTTATCATGATTTTTTTCTGGATATAAGCTTCCTTGCGCCTGAAATACAGCTCCAACTGATGTACGAGGTGGGTACAATCCACCACCGCGCGCGAGGCTCCTACCCGTGCGTTGGTGTATCGTGCCCTGTGTGGGTCTCCGTTTGCGGTGATTCCAACTCCCAAAAATCACAAATATTTCAAAATAAATCTCCGTATTTTTTTATTGCATTTGGACTTCGTTTGATATGGATACTTTGTGATACAAAAAACATGCAGAAAATAGGAACTGGTACTGGGCACTGGATCAATAGGTTAGTCCAATAAATCATATAAAAATTGCCAAAGTATGTGAAAGTGGTATAATATTGGCATGAAACAATCAAAAATGATAGATACGACGGAGACATATCACATTCCTTAATGGATATCTTAAAGAAGAGTTGTACATGATGCAACCAGAAGGTTTTGTCGATCCTAAAGGTGCTAACAAAGTGTGCAAGCTCCATCGATCCATTTATGGACTGGTGCAAGACTCTCGGAGTTGGAATATACGCTTTGATAGTGTGATCAAAGCATATGGTTTTATACAAACTTTTGGAGAAACGTGTATTTACAAGAAAGTGAGTGGGAGCTCTATAGCATTTCTAATATTATATGTGGATGACATATTATTGATTGGAAATAATACAGAATTTATCGATAGCATAAAAGGATACTTGAATAAGAATTTTTCAATGAAAGACCTCGGTGAACCTGCTTATATATTGGGCATCAAGATCTATAGAGATAGACCAAGACACTTAATTGGACTTTCACAAAGCACATACCTTGATAAATTTTTGAAGAAGTTCAAAATGAATCAGTCAAAGAAAGGGTTCTTGCCTGTGTTACAAGGTGTGAAGTTGAGTCAGACACAATGCCCGACCACTGCAAAAAATAGAGAGAAAATGAAAGTCATTCCCTATGCCTCAGCCATAGGTTCTATCATGTATGCAATGTTGTGTACCAGACCTGATGTGTGCCTTGCTATAGGTTTAGCAGGGAGGTACCAAAGTAATCCATGAGTGTATCACTGGACAGCGGTGAAGCACATCCTGAAATACCTGGAAAGGACTAAGGATATGTTTCTCGTTTATGGAGGTGACAAAGAGCTCGTCGTAAATGGTTACGTGGATGCAAGCTTTGAAACTGATCCGAATGACTCTAAGTCACAAACCAGATACGTATTTATATTGAATGGTGGAGTTGTCAGTTGGTGCAGTTCCAAGCAGAGCGTCGTGGCGGGATCTGCGTGTGAAGCAGAGTACATAGCTGCTTAGGAAGCAACAAATGAAGGAGTCTGGATGAAGGAGTTCATATCCAATCTAGGTGTAATACCTAGTGCATCGGGTCCAATGAAAATCTTTTGTGACAAGACTGGAGCAATTGCCTTGGCAAAGGAATCCAGATTTCACAAGAGAACCAAACACATCAAGAGACGCTTCAATTCCATCCACAATCAAGTCAAGGATGGAGACATAGAGATTTGCAAGATACACACGGATCTTAATGTTGCAGACCCGTTGACTAATTCTCTCTCGCGAGGAAAACATGATCAGCAGCAAGACTCCATGGTTGCTAGAATCATTACTATGTAATCTGTATTGACTAGTGCAAGTGGGAGACTGAAGGAAATATGCCCTAGAGGCAATAATAAAGTTGTTATTTATATTTCCTTATATCATGATAAATGTTTATTATTCATGCTATAACTGTATTAACCGGAAACTTAGTGCATGTGTGAATACATAGACAAACAGAGTGTCCCTAGTATGCCTCTACTTGACTACCTCGTTAATCAAAGATGGTTAAGTTTCCTGACCATAGACATGTGTTGTCATTTGATGAATGGGATCACATCATTAGAGAATGATGTGATGGACAAGACCCATCTGTTAGCTTAGCATAATGATCGTTTAGTTTTATTGCTATTGCTTTCTTCATGACTTATACATGTTCCTCTGACTATGAGGTTACGTAACTCCCGAATACCGGAGGAACACCTTTTGTGATATCAAACATCACAACGTAACTGGGTGATTATGAAGATGCTCTATAGGTGTCTCCGATGGTGTTGTTTGAGTTGGCATAGATTGAGATTAGGATTTGTCACTCCGTGTATCGGACATGTATCTCTGGGCCCTCTCGGTAATGCACATCAATATAATCCTTGCAAGCAATGTGACTAATGAGTTAGTTATGGGATGATGCATTACGAAACGAGTAAAGAGACTTGCCAGTAACGAGATTGAACTAGGTATGATGATACCGACGATCGAATCTCGGGCAAGTAACATACTAATGACAAAGGAATTGACATATGTTGTTATGTGGTTTGACTGATAAAGATCTTCGTAGAATATGTAGGAGCCAATATGAGCATCCAGGTTGCTATTGGTTATTGACTGGAGATGTGTCTCAGTCATGTATACATACTTCTCGAACCCGTAGGGTCCGCACGCTTATCGTTCGATAATAATTTGTATTATGAGTTATGTGATTTGATGACCGAAGTTTGTTCGGAGTCCCGGATGAGATCACAGACATGACGAGGAGTCTCAAAATGGCCGAGAGGTAAAGATTCATATATTGGAAGGTTGCATTTGTGTAACGCCCCGAGACCGATGTGCGAGGTGTCCTCCAGTTATTCGCTGTTGTTGCCTTGCCATTGCTTGCGTGTCATGCATCTCATATCATGTCATCATGTGCATTTCATTTGCATACATGTTCGTCTCATGCATCCGAGCATTTTCCCCGTTGTCCGTTTTGCAATCCGGCGCTCCTATGTCACCCGGTGTCCTTTTCTACCTCTTTTCATTGGACCGAGACTTTCCATGCGGCCTTGGTTTACTACCGGTAGACCGCCTGTCAAGTTTCGTGCCATTTGGACTTCGTTTGATACTCCAACGGTTAACCGAGGGACCAAAAAGGCCTCGTGTGTGTTGCAGCCCAACACCCCTCCAAAGTGGCCCAAAACCCACCTAAACCTCCTCCATTATCTCGGTCTTTCGATCACAATCGCGTGGCCGAAAACCGCACCTCATTTGGAGCTTCCTAGCTCCCTCTACCTATAAATATGTGGCTCTCCCCGAAATTCGCGGACGAAACCCTAGTCTTCCTCCCCTCGCGCCGTCGGACGTTTCTTGCTCCCGCACCGGACATGTCCGCCCTCCACATCACTCCGACCAATGGCGTTGTGCCACGTCAGCTTCCCCGCCGCCTCAGCCACTCAGGCTTTGCCACCTCAGCGCGGACCACGCCCCACTTCGCCACACCACCCGCCGAAGCCCGCCGGGGCCCGAGGCCGGCCCGCGCCCGTTCGCTGCCGCGACGCCCGCGCGCGCCTCCGCCGCCCCAAGCTACTCGAGCCAGCGCCGCCACCTTCGCCCGTTGAACCTTGCCGGCGACCTCCACCCGCCTCGTCGCCCGTTTCCCGCCGTCGCCGCCGCCGTTCTCCGCCGGAAGCGCTCTCTCCTTGCCGTCTCAGTGCCAGATCCGGTAGCCGCCGCCCCGGATCTGCCCTCCTCGCCTGGCTTCCTCGCCGTCCCCGTGCTCCGGTCACCGGAGTCGGAGGTAGCCGCTGCCATGGCCTCGCTCGGCTCCTGTCGAGGAGACGACGAGCGCCCGCTCGTGGGCCGCCTCTCCCCTCGCGCCTGTGGGCCCCGTCTTGGGCCACATCAGCCACCGGCCCAGCAGCGCCTCTCCCTCAGGACCACCTCTCCTCTTCTCCTCTTGGGCCGAGCCCACTGGGTGAGCTGACCATAAATCCCGCTCCGAGCACACTTTACTATTCTACACTCAAATCCATACTTGGTGTTTTTTCCTCTAAGTCCCAGTTCCCAGTAATTTTATGCATACTTTGACGCATCATAACTTCCTCATCGTGGCTCCGATTCGTGCGTGTAGCATATCAAAATGTTCGTCTCGACGAGTACATCATTTCAACTCATTGCATCATTTGCATCTGAGCTCATCTGGATGCCTGAAATGTCGTTGGAAGAGGGCTATGTGATGATTATGTCAGATCTGTTTCAGCAAATGGCATTTTGTCATTTTTGCCATGATTAATGTGTGCATACTATGATGTTTTGTTATTGTTTTTATGCCATATGTTCATGTTGTTTCCTAGTGATCCATGCCTCTTTTGAGGATGATCAGTAAGGATGTTTTGTTAATATTGTGGTGTTCTATCCATCCATGTCTTTGTTTGTAATTATGGAGCACCCTAGCTTGAGTCAATCGAGCTCTACTTTTGCTATAAAATGTTCCTGGCAGATTGTTAACATGTTTAGCAATTTTGCCGAGCTTGTTGTTGTTGATCCATGCATGCAATGTTGTTGTTCTTGCCATTTCTAGCTTCTATGCCATGTCTATTTGCTGGGTGTATGCTTAGTTTGTCGTGCAATGCCTCATAGTGAGTGCATTGAGCTTGTAAACATGCCTACTTGTTAATCTGATTTGCATGCTCCAGTTTTTCACTAAGTCTGAATCTGTTTACGTTTTTGCTATGTTCACATGCTTGCAATTGTATTTTCTGATCCCTTTCGGCTCATGGTCACTAAGGGACTTTTGTTATATGCTTAGAGTAGCTTCATTCCATGCCTTGCTTTGCCATGATATGTTACTGTGGCATGTAGTTTTCATTCTCTAAAGATTGCTTCCTGATGATAAATTCCTAACATGCTGTTAATTTCAATAAGTCTGAAACCTGTTATCTTTTGCACTTTTGACATGCTTGTTTGAACCTGTTATTGAGTGAATTAGCCATAGCTCAGTGTTCATCTTTTGTCAAGCATCATGAGTGGATCCCTCCATGTATTTTGTTGCTATGCCTGAGTGTTGTAGCATATTTATCTTGATGCATTTAGTTGGTCACTTGCTGATTATCGCAGACCGGTGCCATATTTGTTTTGCTTCCCATTTCCAAACCGTACATCCGATTCCGGTGATCTTTATATCAATTTCAACCGAAATAACCTCCCCTTTACATTGGCACTCTTGGATTTCCATGTTGAGTCCAGGTTCAATAATTCCTTTCCAAATCATGCATATGCATCACATACCGCATCCCACATATCATACCATGTTCGTGTGTGGTTTGTTTACTATGTTGTGTGCTTCTTTCCAGTGTTGCTTCTCCGGGTTGGTTCCGATTACATCGCGTTTGTGAGGACCCGTTCGACTACGTCCTCTTGTCTTCTTCATGGACTCGTTCTTCTTGCTTGCGGGATTTCAGGCAAGATGACCATACCCTCGAAATCACTTCTATCTTTGCTTGCTAGTTGCTCGCTCTTTTGCTATGCCTATGCTACGATACCTATCACTTGCTTATTATGCCTCCCGTATTGTTAAGCCAAGCCTCTAACCCACCTTTCCTAGCGAAACTTTGTTTGGCTATGTTACCGCTTTGCTCAGCCCCTCTTATAGCGTTGTTAGTTGCAGGTGAAGATGGGAGCTTATTCCATGTTTTGAACGTGGATATTTTGTTGGGATATCACAATATTCTCTTATTTAATTAATGCATCTATATACTTGGTAAAGGGTGGAAGGCTCGGCCTTATGCCTGGTGTTTTGTTCCACTCTTGCTGCCCTAGTTTCCGTCATATCGGTGTTATGTTCCCGGATTTTGTGTTCCTTACACGGTTGGGTTATAATGGGAACCCCTTGAAAGTTCGCCTTGAATAAAACTTCTCCAGCAAGGACTAACATTGGTTTTACCATTCGCCACCTAGCCTTTTTCCCTTGGGAGTCGCGCATCCCGAGGGTCATCTTTATTTTAACCCCCCGGGCCAGTGCTTGTCTAAGTGTTGGTCCAAACTGAGCGATGTCCGGAGCTACCAGGGGCAACTCTGGGCTAGCCCACCTGACGTCTTGCTCATCCGGTGTGCCTTGAGAACGAGATATGTGCAGCTCCTATCGGGATTTGTCATCACCTCTGGGTGGTCTTGCTGGACTTGTTTTACCATTGTCGAGGATGTATTGTAACCGGGATGCCGAGTCTGATCGGATTGTCTTGGGAGAAGGAATATCCTTCGTTGACCATGAGAGCTTGTGATGGCTAAGTTGGGACACCCCTGCAGGGTTTTGAACTTTCGAAAGCCGTGCCCGCGGTTATGGGCAGATGGGAGTTTGTTAATATCCGGTTGTGGAAAACCTAAAGTTTATCTTAATTAAAATACATCAACCGCGTGTGTTACCGTGATGGTCTCTTTCCAGCGGTGTCCGGGAAGTGAACACGGTGTTGGAGTAATGCATGACGTAGGTTGTTCTAGGATCACTTCTTGATCATAGTTGTTCAACCGTGCTTTTGCCTTCTCTTCTCGCTCTCATTTGCGTATGTTATCCACCAAATATACTAGCCGCTTGCTGCAGCTCCACCTCATAACTTTTACCTACCCATAAGCTTAAATAGTCTTGATCGCGAGGGCGTGAGATTGCTGAGTCCCCGTGACTCACTGATACTTCCAAAACCAGTTTGCAGGTGCCGATGTTACCATGCAGGTGACACAACCGAGCTCAAGGAGGAGCTCGATGAAGATCGTGTTCGTTATGTGTTCCGTTTCGATTTGATCAGTAGTGGAGCCCAGTTGGGACGATCGGGGATCTGTAGCTTTTGGGGTAGTCTTCTTTTATTTTGGTTCCATAGTCGGACCTTGATTGTATTCTGGATGTTCTAATGTTATATTCATGTATTGTGTGAAGTGGCGATTATAAGCCAACTATGTATCTCTTTCTCTTATGTATTACATGGGTTGTGTGAAGATTACCTCATTTGCGACATTTCTTTCAATGCGGTTATGCCTCTAAGTCGTGCTTCGACACGTGGGAGATATAGACGCATCGAGGGCGATACAAGTTGGTAATCAGAGCCTTCCCCGACTTTAGGAGCCCCCCCCTGGTTGATCGAATCGCTGGCGTTGTTGAGTTTAGAAAAATGTTTTGAGTCATTTAGGATTATATATATCGGAGAGTAGGATTCTTTTTAATCCTCAGTCCCTTCGTCGCTCTGGTGAGGCATCCTGACGTAGAGGTTTGACTCTTCTCTTCTCAAATTTCACTAATTTTTTTAGGATCACGCGGGTATCTTGGAATCGTTCCGATGGTTTTGTCACGAGAACATTGTTCTTGGTGCCTCCTGACATTTAGGGGTTGTGGCAGTGTCCCGGGGAGTTGAGCTCCGAGGTGTTGTCATCACAATTTTATCGTTGCAGTTCTGGAATACCTGAGTTTCGCCGACATCAAAAATCTCTTTTATGCAGTTGTTGGTGAGATAACCTCGATGCCACCCTGTACTGGGGCGGGAGTTCGGGAGTATTGCCATAACTCATATAACGGATGCTTTTCGAAGGTTGAGGTAAACGATTTCCGAAGGTTTCTTGGTTATGTGTTGAAGGATGGATACAGCTGGATGTAGGATTTGCTAGTTTTGGGTGAGATATTATGCTTCCCCTGTATCCCCAACACCTGATTGCATAACTGGAAAGTTTCGGGAGTTTATAAGTGGGAATTCAAGTAGATCCTAGGATATCTTTCCGACAGTTGTATGATATGAAATTGGGGTTCGACGTCTAGTGATCCACCTATCCACGGATGGTTTTACAGTGGTCTTGTTGTGTCTTAAAGAGTCCTTGGCTATGCCGACTCGGGGACGCTTTGTATGTCATGTGCACTGCCTTGTACATGATGGTGTTGTACGATCAAGCCCGTGTGCCCCCACCACGAAAACTTCGGACGAAATCTCTATCATATGTTTGTTCCGGCTTATTCTGCAAGCCAATCCTTTGTTTTGTTTTGAGTTGTGGTATTCGAGTTGCTTCGAAGTCAAGTGTTGATTCCATACCTTCCCCAAATGGTGTTCTCATATTTCTATGTGAATACTAATCCTTCTCGTTCATCGAGTCTGCCATGTCAATCCTTTTCACCAGTGTGTTTTCCCTTCAAGTGGATCCGATCATTTCAACATCCGCAAGATCAAGTATCAGTTTCTTCTGAACGGTGTTTGTTTCATCCGTCTCCAAGTTGCCTTTGTTTTCCCCCCCTCCCCCCCTTTTTTTTTTTTAAGGATTCAGATTTTTTCATCAAGTATCCATCTTATTCATGTGAAGTCTCTCCATTCTTTTCTTTCAATGTTCGTATCCGGTGATTCTCATGAAGATTCTAAGGAAGTTTCAAGTTCACCATTCGTCATTCTTTTCTTCTCCGGTGGATCCAATTCAAGCTTTGTTGATCATATCCTTTTCCTCGTTTCAAATACCTTCTCATGCCGGTGCACCTCTTAATCATCCACTTCTCACTATTCAATTGTTCCGGAGTGCTCAAGATATCTCGAAGATTCGTGTTTCCATTATACATTCGTTCAAGCTCTTTCGAGCATGTTATCTCATTCAAGCCAGTTAATTCAACCGGTGCAACATCTCTTTTAAATCATTTCTACGGTGTATCTTTTGAGTGGGCCCTAACCCACATGTCTTTTCCCAGGATCTTACCTGACTCTTCTTATTTTCCCAGAGCTATTCCCAAATTCTTTTCGAAGTTTGACGTAAGAATGATTTATCATCAGTCATATGTATTTCTCCAAGATCTTTCAAATTCCTTTCATTGTTGGTCCAACTTTTCCATTCTTCTTTATTTCGGAGTATCTCAACAATTTGGTGGTGTTTCTCATCATAATTCTCAAATTTCTATGACCGAAGAAGAGTTTTTCCTCCATATCTTATCCGCTCTCTCAGAGATTCGTGATTCTAGCTTGTTGTCATCCTCTCATAATTATTTTCGATTGTGGGAATTCTTTTCACCCATCCGGAGCAATTCAGGAGTCTTTTTAGTTTGATTATCCGGAGCCCATCATTTCAGAAGATTTATTCATTCTCAGCTTTCAGTTATCGCCCTCCAAATCTTACCGGTGCGTCATCCAAGTATTCTCATCCCAGCTTGGGATCTCTTCGATTCACTTGTATCTAAATTCTCTCAAGCATCTTCGTTCATTTCCAAATTCTTCCCGGTGTTTCATTATCTTTTATTCGTTCATTTCCAATCCTTACGGTGGTTCGTTCAAGATTTCTCTTCCTTCTTTATCATATCAATTTATTCGTTGTTTCAATCCTTCCGGTGGATCATTGAAGACCTTCTCAAGGTTGTGCTATATCTATCTTAATCCTTTTTACGAGAATAAGTACTATGCCAAATCCGTTGCTTGTCATCAACTTAAATTGATGAAGGATACGCATAACATAATTCTTATTCTTGCTTCATCCAAATGATGGATTCGTTCCTCCGGAGTTTGTTCACAATAACTAATTCTCGTTGTCAATTGTTCATCTTATCTTTTTTCCCGGAGTTCCAACCTCTTTCAATTATATCGCCATGGAGATCCATCTAATCATTGCAAGGATTCATCTTGTGTTTTCAACTTCTCTTTCTTTTCGTTATCTTTTTGTTACTGGAGTTCTTCATGGAGGCTCTACATGTTGGTTCATCAAAGATTCAATTCCTTCGTGAAATGTTCATCAAGATTCTTTTTAGACGAGCTCAAGCATTCTTGTTCTTGCAATCCGGAGTGCAATTCTTTCTTCTGTATCATTGAAGGTGGTATTATGTCATTCTTGATAACTTGAGTTCATGTTTCATGATTCACTTGTTGTTAAGAATGAAATATTTTAAATCCACCAATCTATTCGTTGGAGTTATCTTGCGTCATGTTTCACCTAAAGCCTTCCCTAAGGATTGTTGCTATTTGTGGTGCTTATAAATGATCCAAGTTCTTTATTTATCCTCCCGGTGAAATAATCTTCTCGTCTCCTTGTTCACATCAATCCAATTTATCGTTTCCGTTAGTGGCAGAATTTCACCCCATAGCGTTGAGATGTTCTTCATAAGCCCACTACAAGCTTACTCTTTTCGTTGTTGGTTTCCAACAACTCCGTTTGACCCTTCTCCTAAGGATGCCTTTTCAAGATCTTTTGTGGCAGAAGTTAGCATTTTCTTCTCCATTCTTTTATTTCAATTATCTTTATTCTATTCCTTCTCCCAGAGGTCTAGTGATGATGCTCTTTTCACTCCTCATCTCGGTTTGTCAAGATCATGTTCAATTTCTTCCATTTACAGTCGAAGTGCTGTCCAAATTATATCATTCTTATTCCTCTCTCCCTTGTTTAACTGGAGTGTCTTGTCCTCTGCTCAAGTTCTTTTCATCGTATCAAGTCTTGCATAACTTCTCATCCGGAGTGCTGCTCGAAGTTGTTCTTCCTTGTCCCTCTTTTCTAACGGAGTGTTTTCAACTTCGATCATCTCCGTTGTATTATTTTCTGGAAATGGCTTAACCTTTTCAAGGTTCTTGGTTTCACTCGTTTGTCAAAGAAGCAACTTAGTTTTACCTCTTCTCTTTCTCTTTCGTTTTTCCCTCCGGTGCCATTCTAGATCTCGGGACGAGATCCTCTCGTAGTGGTGGAGTGTTGTAACGCCCCGAGACCGATGTGCCAGGTGTCCTCCAGTTATTCGCTGTTGTTGCCTTGTCATTGCTTGCATGTCATGCATCTCATATCATGTCATCATGTGCATTTCATTTGCATACATGTTCGTCTCATGCATCCGAGCATTTTCCCCGCTGTCCGTTTTGCAATCCGGCGCTCCTATGTCACTCGGTGTCCTTTTCTACCTCTTTTCGTGTGCGGATGTTAAATGTTCTCGAATTGGACCGAGACTTACCATGTGGCCTTGGTTTACTACCGGTAGACCGCCTGTCAAGTCTCGTGCCATTTGGTCTTCGTTTGATAATCCAACGGTTAACCGTGGGACCGAAAAGGCCGCGTGTGTCTTGCAGCCCAACACCCCTCCAAAGTGGCCCAAAACCCACCTAAATATACTCCAGCATCTCGGTCGTTCGATCACGATCGCGTGGCCGAAAACCGCACCTCATTTGGATCTTCCTAGCTCCCTCTACCTATAAATATGTGGCTCTCCCCGAAATTCGTGGACAAAACCCTAGTCTTCCTCCCTCGCGCCGCCGGGCGTTTCTTGCTCCCGCGCCGGACATGTCCGCCCTCCACATCACTCCGACCAATGGCGTCGGGCCACGTCAGCTTCCCCGCCGCCTCAGCCACTCAGGCTTCGCCACCTCAGCGCGGACCGCGCCCCACTTCGCCGCACCACCTGCCGAAGCCTACCAGGGCCCGAGGCCGGCCCGCCCCAGGCCAGATCTAGGCCGCGCCCCGCGCTCATTCGCCGCCGCGACACCCGCGCGCGCCTCCGCAGCCCCAAGCTACTCGAGCCGGCACCACCACCTTCGCCCGTTGAACCTCGCCGGCGACCTCCACCCGCCTCGCCGCCCGTTTCCCGCCATTTTCCGCGGGGAGCGCTCGCTCCTCGCCGTCTCAGTGCCGGATCCGGTAGCCGCCGCCATGGATCTACCCTCCTTGCCTGGCTTCCTCGCCGTCCCCGCGCTCCGGTCGCCGTAGTCGGAGGTAGCCGCCGCCATGGCCTCGCTCAGCTCCTGTCGAGGAGACGACAAGCGCCCGTTCGTGGGCCGCCTCTCCTCTCGCGCTCGTGGGCCCCGTCTTGGGCCACCTCAGCCGCCGGCCCAGCAGTGCCTCTCCCTCAGGACCACCTCGCCTCTTCTCCTCTTGGGCCGAGCCCACTGTGTGAGCTGACCATAAATCCCGCTCCGAGCACACTTTACTATTCTATGCTTAGATCCAGACTTGGTGTTTTTTCCTCTAAGTCCGAGTTCCCAGTAATTTTATGCATACTTTGACGCATCATAACTTCCTCATCGTGGCTCCGATTCGTGCGTGTAGCATATCAAAATGTTCGTCTCGATGAGTACATCATTTCTTCTCATTGCATCATTTGCATTTGAGCTCATCTGGATGCCCGAAATGTCGTTGGAAGAAGGCTATGTGATGATTATGTCAGATCTGTTTCCGCAAATGGCATTTTGTCATTTTTGCCATGATTAATGTGTGCATGCTATGATGTTTTGTTATTGTTTTTATGCCATATGTTCATGTTATTTCCTAGTGATCCATGCCTCTTTTGAGGATGATCGGTAAGGATGTTTTGTTAATATTGTGGTGCTCTATCCATTCATGTCTTTGTTTGCAATTATGGAGCACCCTAGCTTGAGTCAATCAAGCTCTACATTCGCTATAAAATGTTCCTGGCAGATTGTTAACATGTTTAGCAATTTTGCTGAGCTTGTTGTTGTTGATCCATGCATGCTATGTTGTTGTTCTTGCCATTTCTAGCTTCTATGCCATGTCCATTTGCTGGGTGTATGCTTAGTTTTTCATGCAATGCCTCATAGTGAGTGCATCGAGCTCGTAAACATGCCTACTTGTTAATCTGTTTTGCATCCTCCAGTTTTTCACTAAGTCTGAATCTGTTTACGTTTTTGCTATGTTCACATGCTTGCAATTGTATTTCTGATCCCTTTTGGCTCATGGTCACTAAGGGACTTTTGTTATATGCTTAGAGTAGCTTCATGACATGCCTTGCTTTGCCATGATATGTTCCTGTAGCTTGTAGTTTTCATGCTCTAAAGATTGCTTCCTGATGATAAATTCCTGACATGCTGTTAATTTCAATAAGTCTGAAACCTGTTATCTTTTGCACTTTTGCCATGCTTGTTTGAACCTATTATTGAGTGAATTAGCCATAGCTCAGTGTTCATCTTTTGTCAAGAATCATGAGTGGATCCCTTCCATGTATTTTGTTGCTATGTCTGAGTGTTGTAGCATATTTATCTTGATGCATTTAGTTGGTCACTTGCTGATTATTGCAGACCGGTGCCATATTTGTTTTGCTTGCCATTTCCAAACCGTGCATCTGATTCCAGTGATCTTTATATCGATTTCAGCCGAAATCACCTCCCCTTTACAGTGGCACTCTTGGATTTCCAAGTTGAGGCCAGGTTCAATAATTCCTTTCCAAATCATGCATATGCATCACATACCGCATCCCGCATATCATACCATGTTCGTGTGTGGTTTGTTTACTATGTCGTGTGCTTCTTTCCGGTGTTGCTTCTTCGGGTTGGTTCCGATTACATAGCGTTTGTGGGGACCCGTTCGACTACGTCCGCTTGTCTTCTTCATGGACTCGTTCTTCTTCCTTGCGGGATTTCAGGTAAGATGACCATACCCTCGAAATCACTTCTATCTTTGCTTGCTAGTTGCTCGCTCTTTTGCTATGCCTATGCTATGATACCTACCACTTGCTTATCATGCCTCCCATATTGTTAAGCCAAGCCTCTAACCCACCTTGTCCTAGCAAACCGTTGTTTGGCTATGTTACCGCTTTACTCAGCCCCTCTTCTAGCGTTGTTAGTTGCAGGTGAAGATTGGAGCTTATTCCATGTTTGGAACATGGATATTTTGTTGGGATATCACAATATTCTCTTATTTAATTAATGCATCTATGTACTTGGTAAAGGGTGGAAGGCTCGGCCTTATGCCTGGTGTTTTGTTCCACTCTTGCCGCCCTAGTTTCCGTCATATCGGTGTTATGTTCCCGGATTTTGCGTTTCTTACACGGTTGGGTTATAATGGGAACCCCTTGACCGTTCACCTTGAATAAAACTCCTCAAGCAAGGCCCAACATTGGTTTTACCATTTGCCACCTAGCCTTTTTCCCTTGGGAGTCGCACATCCCGAGGGTCATCTTTATTTTAACCCCCCGGGCCAGTGCTTGTCTAAGTGTTGGTCCAAACTGAGCGATGTCCAGAGCTACCAGGGGAAACTCTGGGCTGGCCCACCCGACGTCTTGCTCATCCGATGTGCCTTGAGAACGAGATATGTGCAGCTCCTATCGAGATTTGTCGGCACATCTGGGTGGTCTTGCTGGACTTGTTTTACCATTGTCGAGGATGTCTTGTAACCGGGATGCCGAGTCTGACCGGATTGTCTTGGGAGAAGGAATATCCTTCGTTGACCATGAGAGCTTGTGATGGGATAGGTTGGGACACCCTTGCAGGGTTTTGAACTTTTGAAAGCCGTGCCCACGGTTATGGGCAGATGGGAGTTTGTTAATGTCTGGTAGTAGAAAACCTAAAGTTTATCTTAATTAAAATACATCAACCGCGTGTGTTATCGTGATGGTCTCTTTCCGGCGGTGTCCGGGAAGTGAACACGGTGTTGGAGTAATGCTTGACGTAGGTTGTTCTAGGATCACTTCTTGATCATAGTTGTTCGACCGTGCTTTTGCCTTCTCTTCTCGCTCTCATTTGCGTATCTTAGCCACCAAATATGCTAGTCGCTTGCTGCAGCTCCACCTTATACCTTTTACCTACCCATAAGCTTAAATAGTCTTGATCGCGAGGGCGTGAGATTGCTGAGTCCACGTGACTCACAGATACTTCCAAAACCAGTTTGCAGGTGCCGATGTTACCGTGCAGGTGACGCAACCGAGCTCAAGGAGGAGCTCGATGAAGATCGTGTTCGTTATGTGTTCCGTTTCTAGTTGATTAGTAGTGGAGCCCAGTTGGGACGATCGGGGATCTGTAGCTTTTGGGGTAGTCTTCTTTTATTTTGGTTTTGTAGTCGGACCTTGATTGTATTCTGGATGTTGTAATGTTATATTCATGTATTGTGTGAAGTGGCGATTGTAAGCCAACTATGTATCTCTTTCCCTATGTATTACCTGGGTTGTGTGAAGATTACCTCATTTGCGACATTGCTTTCAATGCGGTTATGCCTCTAAGTCGTGCTTCGACATGTGGGAGATATAGCCGCATCATGGGCGTTACAATTTGGACATCGGAATGGTTCCGAGTAGTTTAGGCATTTTTCTAAAGTACCAGGAGGTTACCGGAATCCGCCGGGGAAGTGGAGAGATGGAAGAAGGGCCACGAGGTGACGCGCGCCTCCCCCGGCCCAAACCTAATTGGACAAGGGGTGGGGGCGCGGCCCCCTCCTTCATTTCCCTCCGGTGGTAGAAAGGAAAAGGGGTGTGGCGAATCCTACTTGGACTAGGAGTCCAAGTAGGACTCCCCCCTGGCGCGCCCCTCCTGGCCGGCCTCCTCACTCCCTCCATCCTTTATATACGTGGCCAAGGGGCACCCCAATAGCACAACAGACAGTCTCTTAGCCGTGTGTGGGGCCCTCCTCCATAGTTCAACACCTTGGTCATATCGTCGTAGTGCTTAGGTTAAGCCCTACGCCGGTAACTTCATCATCACTGTCGCCACAACGTCGTGCTGACAGAACTCTCCCTTGTCTTCAACTGGATCTATGTAGCGACTCGACCTCAGACGATAAAGTCTCTGTGCTTAAGTGTCATACCTGGATCGGTATGCTGACACACATAGTACTCGAGGATTTATAACAGAGGTAAATCACATGTATAAAATAACGTAAATACTATTACCTCAATCCAAATAGTGGAAGTAACAAGGTTGTGGATTCCCACCAACACCAACGGCAAAGTTGAGTGTAGAAATCGTAACCCTAACGTATCACTTACTCGTCGTAAGAATCCTGCAACATGAGATGTTGCAGCCACAAAGGGTCAGTACATTGAATGTACTGGCAAATTCACACCATAGGATAATGATGAATAATAGCTATCACTACATGCATATATGGCTGGTGGAAAATCTCTATGGTTATAATGTTTTTTGCAAAAAGCCAATTTTCCCTACTACAAAGGAATATAATTTATTTAACTACAAAGTTGGTTGAAAATATTGAGAAGGTTCCTCCAACTCAATCCCAAATTAACATCAATAACCCAACAAATTATTTAAGTAACATGATGAGATCAGTATGATAATCCAAGAACCAGATACTCAAGATGTCCATAACCAGGGACACGGCTAACCATGATTAGTTTATACACTCTGCAGAGGTTTGCGCACTTTTCCCCACGAGACTCAATCTCCTCCGTCGAATTTCTTGCATTGCCGGGTGTTTGAGAAATGGATGACCGAGACACAGTCTTTTAGAAGCATTAACTCTCTACTCCGGATAGACTATACCACCTACAACCCACTACCTGCTAGTCTATCTTTTCAAGAGCTTCACGCAACTTACTCAACTATGCTAGAGACCATAATAGCTTGTGGCTGCACACGGAAGTTTCTAGCATGAATAATCTTATGATCCCTTTGAGCCTGGGTGGCATTCCATAGGGTGATCACACGGGTCCTCCAGGATCCCCTTGGGCAAACACTGGGTTCTCCAGGTGCCCGGGCAAACCATTGGGTGCTCCAGGGTGCCCCAACCAATCCACCCAGATGTGTATTAAAGTAGCCACCTTAAGTTAACCATTAAATAATAACTCTCACATCTGTCATGAATTCTCTCAAACCAATCCACGTCTACGAGCATAGAATAGCAATATGAGCATAACGTAAAAGTAACTCCCAGGGTTTGAATGTAGGGCAATAGGTTCCTACCGCATCAACTACATCCCGATACCCACATGTTATCAAGTCCTAACCATGCAATGTTTAAGGGTTGAAACTAATGCATAAAAACTGGGTATGAAAGGGACATGATCAAAGTGTGAACTTGCCTTGTACTGTTGATGAAGATGATTCGCACTCATAACTCTTGATATTTCTACTCGTCACACTCTGTTCAATCTAACGTGAGCAAGCAATAGTAACCACACATAAGCAATCACTCAAAAGATCGGGAAGAACGAAGAAGACAGTTCAGAAAACATCAAAACCAACAAATAACTCTTGCAACATAAACCAATTTCTAACAGTACCAAAATTAAGTGAATGTGGCCTTATCAGAAAGTTTAAGTTAAGAGGTTCAATTTGCAAAAAGAATCGACTAAATCGGAGTTATAAAACTCAAGTTATGAACAAAAGAAGTTTGAATACAATCTGTTTGAATTAAAATTTTAAAACTTTCAAAAACATTTATAAGTTGTTTTACTGGATAGAGGAGATCGTAACGAAGAAGTGGGCGTTGGTTTCATCTAATTTGGATGAACGAGTAAAAAGTTATGGCTATTTGAAAAATCAGGGCGAAGTTGTTTTACGGAAGAAAAATAGCTACGGCTAAGGTCTAATGTATAAATATGTAGACTAATTGATAATCTAATTATTCTATCATATTAGTCTAGAAATAATAAACTACGAAAGTATAAAAAAACAAAGAAAGGTACCTTTATAAGGCAGAGAAAAGACGACTTTGGAGAGAAGAGACAATTTTCAGAAGTCGCGCTGGAGAGGAGAAATATATTTTTCTTAAATGAATCTAGTCAAACCTAAATATTGATTTAACCCGAATCGGATAATTTTTGGAGGCTCTATGGATCTATATTTATAGGTGGAAAAGAGTTTTAGGGGTTAAAGGCTAGGCAACGTGGGACTAAACATAGACGAAAATATACGAAACAGAGAAGAAAAAGGCTAACGCGCACGGGCCTAAAGGCCTCGGCCGGCCGCGCGCCGTACACGGGCTGCATTTTTTTCCGAAGTCTATTTTTCTGAAATTTGTTTCAAAAAAGAAAAATAAACATTAACGAAAATAAAATAAATAAATAAAAAGACAAAAGAAAACAAAAGAAAAACGGGCCGGTGTGACGCCCCGATAATTAAGCTACAGTAATTCCCTGCTAATGATGCCATGTCATCATTATTACTGTTGTTAAACTCGCGTTGGTTTGACTCCGGTCCAAATTCAAATTTAAATTAAAGTCAAGTTTCAAATTTATCAAACGTGCAAACAAAAATGTTCAAGTTGTTGTAAATAATCATTTGGTAATATTAGTGGGAAATCATCTTTTTACAAAATGGCTAAATTCTCTAAAAATAAATAAAACAGGAAAGTTTTTTTAAAAAAGGAAAAGACAAAGCTAACAAAAAAAGAGGGAAAAGAGAACCCCCCTCCCCGCTGGGCCACGGCCCAGATGACCTCGGGGCCTAACAGGCTGACCCACCCTGCCGCCTTAACCCCCACCCCCCCCCCCCGCCCCAACCGGCCACGACTCCCCCCCACTCCCCCATGATCTCCACCCTCACCCTCCAGCGCCGCTAGGGGAGAGCCCCGCACACGAACCCCCCACCTCTCTCGCTTCCTGTCACGCCTCCCCCCGATCTGAACTGGGGCTCGGCCCAAACACCTCCCGCCGCCCTACGCCATCGCCACCTCGACCCCGTCGCCTCGCCTCCTCACCTCCTCCTCGTCCCGAGTCGAGGCCGCCGTTCCGGACGCCGCGCCCTCAACCCCGTCGCCCCGCCGCACTCATCACGGGCCACCCAGACGCCGCCCCTTCCTCGTCCTCCTCTCCGAGCCCGCTGCCCCATCCCTACGCACTCCGGTGAGGACCCCGGTCCTCCTCCTCCCTGTAGCCCGCTCGCCCGCACTGTCCGCGCTCCACGCGTGGCTGTCCCATGCTCCCCCTTGACTCGTCGCTGCACCTGCTCGCTCTCGGCGCCCGCAGCTCCGCGCGTGCCCCTGTCCGCGCCCCTGCTTCGTCGTGCACGCGCCTAACTCCCACCCCGCCGCGCTCACGTGATGCTGCCGCTGCTGTGATGTGTCATGCCCCTGCTCCGCCCACGCGTCGCCGCCGCCCCACTCACCACCGTCGCCGCCCGGTCCTTGTCCCAGCTTCCTGCGCCCGCCACCGTCTCCGCCCCACGGCGCCTGGCCGCGTCCGCCAGGGCCACTGCCATCCGGGGCCTCACCCCACTCCCGCTGCGTCCGCCGCGGTGGCCCTCTCCGCTAAACCGAGCCGCCCTGCTCCGGCCGCGGCCATGGCCACCGGAGCCAGGCCGCGTGCCCGCCCCTTCGCCTGCTGCCCCGCGGCGCCGTGTCAGGCTGGCGCTCGTCGCCTGATCCGCCCGGCACCCAGCGCCCGTTAGGCCATTCGGGCCCCATGCAACCAGGAAAGCAAACCCCCCCCCCCTTGAGCATTCCAATATCGCCCATTTCTTTCCCTCTCATGCTTGCATTAGATATGCTACTGCTTTATGTATGATCCTACCTTGATGCATAGCCTGTTTTTGTTACCTGCTTTCATACCTTACCTGCTTATCTTAAACTGCTTAGTAAGGCTTGGTTAGAGATCCATCAGTGACCCCCACCTTGTCCCAGTTGCCCCGCTTTATGTTTGATGACTCGATCAACGTGATCGATGTCCAGGCCCCGACACCGCACATCACCCCCTAGTTGTACGACTCTGCAGAGTTACCATCGAGTGCCGAGTGTGGAACCTCTTAAATCACTCCTGATGAGATCTCTGCAGTGTAGCTATACGGTCGAGGTCATCGAGGGTGATTTCCTCCTTAGCCACTTCCGTTACGGCTCTATTGTGCAACCCCTCAAGTGTGAACCTCGAGGGTGGATCCTCTTACGTTCACCTTGATGATAACATCGAGTGGAATTCACCGGGGGTGATTCCTCGGGTTTTCCCCTTGGTGTTAGACACACAGTTACTATGGTTACTATGACTTTGCACAGAGCCATGTTACTAAAGATGGGTCGACCCTGAGGGGTTCCCGCGCGAGCTTAATAGTGAGTGATGTGGAGTCGGGTTGACCTGGAAGGTGCCCACGAGATACTTACGAGGCATGGCCGGGCATTCTTTGCCCTTGCCGCAAGCACTCGGGACGGGGCGACGGGGTCACATATTTCGTGAGTCTCAGCTTGTTACCGCGCGTTCCTAATCCACTACGATTTGGATATTTGATCCGAGGGGCCTTTAGCCTGAAAGCACTAACCATCACGTGGGCATAGTATGGGCGTTCTACGTCGTATACATCAGCCAAAGCTTAATACACGTCAGCGACTGAGCGGCGCGCGTCGGGTTGGACTGCGTAAGCACCTGCCTTTTTGAACGAGGTAGCTAGGTCTGCTCACCGGCCGCCCACGCAACATGCAGGAGTTCCCGGGGCGATGGCCGATGACCCCTGGGGGCATATGTTTAGTCCGGCGTGCTGGCCTCTCTATTAAGCCTAGGTCGGGTTGCGGCATATTGTTTGGCTGAGGCCGGGCATGACCCAGGAAAGTGTGTCCGTCCGGAGTTAATGGAGCGTGGTGGGTAAGCTGGTGCACCCCTGCAGGGAAGAAAACATCTATTGATAGCCTGTCCCATGGTAACGGACACTTGGAGTTGTATCCCGATCGATACAACTAGAACTGGATACTTGTGATGAGAAATGAATGGATATGACAAATGGATAGTATGGCTCTGGGATTGCTTTCTCGCAGGGAGTCGAGAAAGGATCTCTGGCCGAGGTTGATAACACTATTGCTACTTTGCATTATGTCGATCTGTACTCTTCTATATGCTGCAAGATGCTTGAAGATACTTGAAGATGCTAGTCTTTGATAGGCTAGGCTTTCCCCTTCTCTTCTGGCATTCTACAATTTAGTCCATAGATACAGCCCATTTCCTTTGATACAGATGCATACTTAGTTTAGATCTGATGTAAGTTTTGCTACCTCTTTTTCTCCCATACCCGATTGTTGCGACCAGATGATGGATCCCAGGATCCAGACGATGCCACTGATGCCTACTACTACGTGAAGACCACCAACGACCAGGAGTAGTTAGGAGGCTCCCAGGCAGAAGGCCTTGCCTTTTCGATCGTAGATGCTTTTGTGCTAGCCTTCTTAAGGCAGACTTGTTCAACTTATGTCTGTACTCAGATATTGTTGCTTCCTAAGACTCTTGTGTATTCGAGCTTATGTATTCGAGCCCTCGAGGCCCATGGCTTGTAATATAAAGCTTATATATTTTTTAATTTGTGTCTAGAGTTGTGTTATGATATCTTCCGGTGCGTCCTTGATCTTGATCGTATACAATTGCGTGTATGATTAGTGTACGGTTGAATCGACGGCGTCACAAGTTGGTATCAGAGCCGACTGCCTGTAGGAATCCCCCTTCCACACTCCTTGGCCGAAGTCGAGTCTAGACATTGCAAAAACTTTTACTAACATGGCGGTGCGGCCCATGGGCTCACGTTGCCACTGGGTGGTATTAGGATCTTTTACTCCTCGATCTATACTCTGGGACTCTAATCTCTCTTCTATTCGGGTTAAAATGAATTTTGCTAAATCTAACATTAGGATCTCGTTATCACTTTCACCCGGAGAGCCCTTTATTACTAATGATCATATGCTGCACGTGAAGACCCTGAAGATACTCTTCACTGTTAACCCGAGAACTTGTGTTCATCGTGTTTGCAATTCCCCTTCCACCGCCAACCCTTATGGATAACTACTTGCAGTTGTCATTCCTACATTCATCCCCAGTTGGTCTTGTTATTACAAGATACCCCGAAATACTCGCCGTTGTTTCGATAATCCTTTGAGCTTACAGCCTTGCTGTTCTTTGTCACCTGAATACCCCTACAGACAATTCCCGCACTTATCGAGTATCCGCCCATCCCCAGTTGTCTATGTGTTTCACTAAGGTCTTCAAAATAATATTCGATCTTCCGAAATTCCCTAGCAACTTATTGCCCTTGAAATTCTTGCTTGCTTGCATTATGGTTAATCCCATAAGTATACTAATCTTATTGGCAGCCTTTGTCACTATCATTTTGAGTCCATTGATTCAATATGTTGCGAATGCTCGCAATCCTCAATCAGGTCCTAGAATTCATCCTTCCGACTCAGATGTCATTTTAAACATGAGCTGGATCTCGACCAATCGGATTGCCATCGATTATACCCCTAAGCCTACGCAACTTATCCATCCTTAATCAGAGCGTTTTCTTCTGATCCCTTGATTGGAAATCATAATTCTTTTACATTTGAGCTTTGAATTAGTGAGTTGTTTCTATAGTCTGATCTCCTTGCATTGTTTCTTCCTCTGGTTGAGTAACGATGCTCACATCAGATCCCTTGAGGACCACTGGATCCTTTGTTGGATTTTATCCAATAGCGTCCTTCATATTCAATCACTTTGGAAATTCTTTCTCCATTGGTAAATCTATCCTCTGATTGACCAACCATGCTCTGCTTTCGAGCTTGTGTTATTTATTCCTGAAATTGTGGTATATGCTCCTAAGATGCCTCGATGGGTTGAATCTATGCCTTCCCTAAACCGTGTGAACCCGAAAGATTTCATGGGTCATACTTATCTGGTATTGCACCAGGTAAAACTTTCTATGACTAATGTCATTTTCAAAAAGCGAGAGGTGAATGGAAGGTTATACATTGAAGAAGTGGGAGTCGACCTTGAACTTTGTGTTCCTGCCCATGGACACGATGTATATCCTATCATGGAAGCTTCTTGTAATGGTAGCTATTCCCTTGATATAATATCATTTGGTATCTGTGAATTGAGCCTTTGCAATCATGGTTCCGATCATACTTTCTCCTTTATTCCATTTCTCGGACTAGTTAAAGCACTTGTCTTCGGCAGATCAATACACCTCCGCAACCTCTATTATGTTCTACCTTCGAGTATTACCCCGTGGAATCTCGATAAAATCACAGAACCATATTACTTCTTATGAGTTCTTCCTAAAGTATTATTTCTCACCGATTCCATTTTTTCCCCGGGTTCTGAGTTGTTAGACTCTCAGGGACACCGATAGTGAATCGACTCCGTAATCCGATTCATTAACTCTAAGTAATTTACGTTGCTTATGAGTTTAATAATCCTTCAAGTCATTCCTAGCCCGATCGGCTATATCATTGTCGTGCTAAATTTTAATTGTGCTACCTGGTCCTTACCCCCGGAGCCCCACTTTCGATGATGAGCTAAGCTTACGTCGATTTTCCTCAACATGTCATTTCGCCTTGAACAACAAGCTTGATTTCGAGTTTGTGTCGTACCCTTGGATCCATTAACCTTTCGCTTCATCATTCCTTTGACTTGATGTCATCGCCGATCAATTACATCTTTGTGGAGCCTCCCGACAAAATTTGTCGTGATCGTCAAACAACATTTTGATTCCTTCCAGAATATCAACCAAATTCATGATGACAAGTACCATCCTTGTTCATCGATGATTTGTGTTATCACCGACAACATTATTGCTTTCCCTCCAACACAAACTTGTTCGTGTTTTGTGTTATACCTGGAGACCCATGCTATCTAGCAATTATTCTTCTTTACATTGGAGTATTACCATCTTTTACGTCCAGAATGTCGTAAGAATTTCACCACCTCTTAATAATTCTTGATATAGTAATACTTCTCGCCATCTTCGTTCATATCTTGGTCCACGTGTTGTTTCAAACCAGGATAATGTCATCTCGTCAAATTGTGCCGCACCTTTTTCTTCTCAGGCATCCTGACACCAATGAGATCTGAATCTCGGCTAGATATGATGGTTGGGATATATTTTCCAAGAGTCATAACATTGGTCCTTATATATCAGTAAAGTTGATGTCATGCCTATCACCCCTGGTTGGAGGCCCTATTGTTATAGATTCCTTTTCAGCAAGGTTCTCCATTCTTCCATGAGGAAATTGTAAGACTTATTCTATGAGTTGATCCTGATGGATCCTTTGTGTATCCAAAGTCCGACCTTGCTCAAAGACCATGTCAATGCTATATCGAAGCATGTCTGTGGTACTCCAATTTTCTACAAGAACATTTGAAGCCCAATGCTAAATGTTTCTTGCTCAATTATCCAAACACCGTTGCATGGGTAATGTCATGATATTTCTCTCCCCTTTCCTAAAGGGTTTGCTACGTTATATCCTGTCATGGATATCATGCTCTGCTTGTACTTGGGAAGGATATACCCTTGAAATATGTGTTTAAACACCTTTTCCTTTCCATTGTTCTGTTTAAACCTGATAATAACTTTTCCTTTCCATTGATTTGTTTAAACCTTCTTGTGATCTATATTATATAAGCAGTAATATATCCCCGCTTATGTAAACACCTCGGTGTACATTTTTGTCAGCCAGACCCTGTTACTATTGTTGATGACATTCCGGTACCCGTCGATGGATGAGAACTTTGTTTATTGGTCCGCCTCATTCAACGAGCAGGAAAATGGTTCTCTTCGTTCCTCACCCTTGGTACTGATGTTGTTGCCGACATGACTGACATGCTATCCTCTAAGATGCCTTACTTACATGATCGTGAAAGACGTCACCGCCCTTCCTACTTTTAACCCACATGGTGGGCCCATAACCCACAGTTCCACAGGATCGAAACCTGACTCTCCTATACACCCTGTTGTCAAAGTTATTCCTCATGCTTGACTTTGTATGTGATTCACGGGCCACCTACCTAGTGGTCTATTCTGGTATCAGACGCAATGCTTAATCCCATTGCTCTAAACCCCTTTCACACTTTGTTTCAGGCAACAAACGATTGTCTATGCGCCTGAAACTTCCATTTTGCACCTTCTTACTTTGCTCTCGATAATGTCTTAAGTTTCAAATCGAGAGTTACTTTCCGCCACCTTCCCTGATGTCATCTACTAGATAAGCAACACTATAGAGACTCGTTCTTTTGGAATACCCCCCTTATCCTTTTCGTAAGTACGATGAAGATCCTAAAGGAAGGACGATAACTTCATCATGATGACTCGAGTAGAGGAATGAAGACATCAATGTGATGGATCGACCTCTTCGAGAAGAGCAACTAAGACCGAGAACACTCGCTAGAATTTCGTAACAGAACCTCCCCACCTTACACCTCTTAAATCTCAGGACGAGATTTCTTGTAGTAGAGGAGAATTGTGACGCCCAGATAATTAAGCTACAGTAATTCCCTCCTAATGATGCCATGTCATCATTATAATTGTTGTTAAACTCGCATTGGTTTGACTCCGGTCGAAATTCAAATTTAAATTAAAGTCAAGTTTCAAATTTATCAAACGTGCAAATAAAAATGTTCGAGTTGTTGTAAATAATCATTTGGTAATATTAGTGGGAAATCATATTTTTACAAAATGGCTAAATGCTCTAAAAATAAATAAAACACGAAAGTTTTTTTTTAAAAAGGAAAAGACAAAGCTAACAAAAAAAGAGCGAAAAGAGAACCCCCCCTCCCCCTTGGGCCACGGCCCAGATGACCTCGGGGCCTAGCAGGCCGACCCACCCCGCCGCCTTAACCCCCTCCCCCTTCCCATGACCTAACCGGCCACCACTCCCCCCCACTCCCCCACGATCTCCACCCTCTCCCTCCAGCGCCGCCAGGGGAGAGCCCCACACGCGAACCCCCCACCTCTCTTACTCGCTATTCTGGATAATGTTGAATTAAATTAATTAAATTAATTCTAAAAATGATTTAAGACTTTAGAAAATCATATAAAATAAAACTGTAGCTCAGATGGAAAAACTTTGTACATGAGAGTTCCTCGGAACGATGAGACGAATCCGGATATGCAGCTCGTTTGTCCGCCACGCATCCCTAGCATAGCGAACAGGCAACTTTCCCCCTTCGGTTCATCTGCCCGAAAACGTGAAACACCGGGGATATTTTTCCCGGATGTTTCCCCCCTTCACCGTTACCACCTCATACGGCATTAGGTCACCCCTGACACCGCGTTTTTCCTTGTTATATTTTTGTGATGCTTTGTTTGCCCCATATTTACTGCTTCTTCCCCCCTCTTCTTCCTCGGTAGACCCCAAGACCGACGTTGATGCGACTGAGTATGACTACATCCCCGACGACCCCTCCTTGCCAGAGGAACCAGGCAAGCTAACCCCCCTTTAGCATTCCGATATCCCCCATTTCTTTCCCTCTCATGCCTGCATTAGAACTGCTACTACTTTATGTATGATCCTACCCTGATGCATAGCCTGTTTTTGTTACCTGCTTTCATACCTTACATGCTTATCCTAAACTACTTAGTATAGGTTGGTTAGAGATCCATCAGTGACCCCCACCTTGTCCCAGTTGCCCCGCTTTATGTTCGATGACTCGATCGACGTGATCGACGTCCAGGCCCCAACATCGCACATCACCCCCCCTAGTTGTACGACTCTGCAGAGTTACCATCGAGTGCCGAGGGTAGAACCTCTTAAATCACTCCTGATGAGATCTCTGTAGTGTAGCTATACGGTCGAGGTCATCGAGGGTGATTTCCTCCTTAGCCACTTCCGTTACGGCTCTATCGTGCAACCCCTCAAGTGTGAACCTCGAGGGTGGATCCTCTTACATTCACCTTGATGATAACATCAAGTGGGATTCACCGGGGGTGATTCCTTGGGTTTTCCCCTTGGTGTTAGACACACAGTTACTATGGTTACTATGACTTTGCACTGAGCCATGTTACTAAAGACGGGTCGACCCTGAGGGGTACCCGCGCGAGCTTAATAGTGAGTGATGTGGAGTCGGGTTGACCTGGAAGGTTCCTGCGAGATACTTACGAGGCATGGCCGGGCATTCTTAGCCCTTGCCGCAAGTACTCGAGATGGGGCGACGGGGTCACATCTTTCGTGATTCTCTGCTTGTTACCGCGTGTTCCTAATCCACTACAATTTGGATATTTGATCCGAGGGGCCTCTGGCCTGATAGCACTAACCATCACGTGGGCATAGTATGGGCGTTCTGCGTCGTATACATCAGTCGAAGCTTAATAGACGTCAGCGACTGAGCGGCGTGCGCCGGGTTGGAGTGCGTAAGCACCTGCCTTTTTGAAGGAGGTAGCTAGGTCTGCTCACCGGCCTCCCACGCAACGCGCAGGAGTTCCCGAGGCGATGGCCCATGACCACTGGGGGCATAGGTTTAGTCCGGCGTGCTGGCCTCTCTATTAAGCCTAGGTCGGGTTGAGGCGTATTGTTTGGCCGAGGCCGGGCATGACCTAGGAAAGTGTGTCTGACTGGAGTTAATCGAGCGTGGTGGGTAAGTTGGTGCACCCCTGCAGGGAAGAAAACATCTATCGATAGCCTGTCCCATGGTAACGGACACTTGGAGTTGTATCCCGATCGATACAATTAGAACTGGATACTTGTGATGAGAAATGAATGGATATGAGAAATGGATAGTATGGCTCTGGGATTGCTTTCTCGCAGGGAGTCGAGAAAGGATCTCTGGCCGAGGTTGATAACACTATTACTACTTTACATTATGTCGATCTGTACTCTTCTATATGCTGCAAGATGCTTGAAGATGCTAGTCTTCGATAGGCTAGGCTTTTCCCTTCTCTTTTGGCATTCTGCAGTTTAGTCCACAGCTACAACTCATTTCCTTTGATACAGATGCATACTTAGTTTAGATCTGATGTAAGTCTTGTGAGTACTTTGGATGAGTACTCACGATTGGTTTGCTACCTCTTTTTCTCCCATACCCGATTGTTACGACCAGATGATGGATCCCAGGAGCCATACGATGCCACTGATGCCTAGTACTACGTGAAGACCGACGGCGACCAGGAGTAGTTAGGAGGCTCCCATGCAGGAGGCCTTGCCTTTTCGATCGTAGATGCTTTTGTGCTAGCCTTCTTAAGGCAGACTTGTTCAACTTATGTCTGTACTCAGATATTGTTGCTTCCGCTGACTCTTGTGTATTCGAGCTTATGTATTAAAGCTTGTATTATTTTAATTTGTGTCTACAGTTGTGTTGTGATATCTTCCCGTGCGTCCTTGATCTTGATCGTACACATTTGCGTGTATGATTAGTGTACGGTTGAATCGAGGGCGTCACAGCCGGCCTACTGCTATGCTACACATGTGGGCGGCGGTTAGTTCCAGGCGCACGCATAGATTTTTTTTCTTTTTTTATATAGAAACAAAAAATAAGAAAACTGGATAACGCTAATAAAATAAAATTTTATATAGGCATATTATATATCAAAATTTTCAGAAAAAGATTTTCTACAATGTGAACATTTCTCTAGTGCCAAATAAAATTCACAAAAAATCAAATAATTCAAACAGTGCTACTTCTACAATAAAACCCAATAAAAATAATTTTTGAAATACCAAAATGATTTCAAAATTATTTCTCTCCAATTTTCTGATGTAGGGAATCATTTTACCCTATTTTCCATTTATTTTATTTTTGGATAAAAATAATTTGAATAAAACCCAAATAACTCCAAATTGAAAATATTTCAAACGGACTTTAAGTTTGATACTTTTAAACATCCAACTCGTATTTCATATATTTTGAAGAAGTCATTTTATCTTCTCTCATGAAAATTGTTGAGTTGCTTAAAGTTTCCGAATTTGAAATATTTCCAAATAAAATTCAAATCTTTTCAAAAACCCTTTTCATTTAATTAAATGGAAGAAGTCATATCATCTTCTCTCGAGGATTTTGTATTTGAAAAGAATTTGAATTCACGGAGATCAAAATGCAAAAAGGTGAAAGTTTGGGAAAGTCCTTTTATTCCCTCTCATTTAACTTTCAAAAAGTTTCGAATTTCACTCATTCAATCACACAACAATCAAACAAACAATCAATCTATCTATTTATTATAACATTCCAAAATTTAGAATTTTGGGATGTTACAAACCTACCACCCTTAAAATGAACCTCGTCCTCGAGATTCGGAGAGGCTAGCAAGAAAAAGGTTAGGGTATGGGGGTCTCCTCAAAATCCATCAATTGTCACAGGAGGGGGTCTGGGGTGCTACCACCCTTAGAAGCATGGTTACGGTTCCATCAAAACTCATATACTTCATCCATATTGTTAACAGTGTCGGTCTTCTCAGATCTTCAAGATAATTCCTTATCTGGGCTCTTTCGGTAGTGGCATAACCTTTTCCTCAATTCTTCTGTCTTTCATCTAGGTGAGGTTCTTCTGTGACAGGGTCTTCTTAGCTAACGGGTCTGGCGCCAATACTAAACAACTATCGATATCTCATGGTGGTCAACCATTTATGGCTTCTCCTGCAGGAAATGGGTCTAGGCTTCATTCTCACCGTATGTCCTACGATTGGCAACAACTGCCTTGTACAAGGGAAAACGATTACACCATTCTAAGGTTTAAACAAGGCTTAATATCGTCGTCTCTCTACTATAGGTAAGTCACTCTGATTTACCATCCCATATAGCAAGGCGAATAATAAGAGTAAGTCGGTATGGTGATCAATCCATCCCGCACACAAATCATTACCTTGTACATGGTTTAGCGAATCTCGCATTCTAACACTCGCTCATCCTCTCAAGCATTGCGGAATTTCTCTTGTCGACGAACCAAGTTCGGATAAATCCATTGATTCTGCAAACCAAACAAACATCTATCGTTTCTTCACAACTCTCAGGTTTTGCGTTACTCTATAAGATCGTCTGCCAATAAACGTAACTTCTTCCAGGGTTTTTCCTTCAGCAAGATTGTGCTTGCTTCTTGGCAGGTCCTGGGGCCTGTGGGTTATGGCCCATCTCATCACTTGAAATCCTTGAACTCGTCATTGGGGCAACTGATCACTATTCCAACATCCAGCTTCCTAGCATTCTTAAATCCATCCAAATATATTGTCTCCCTTCCTTCTATTGGCACCAAACTCAGACGTGATTACTCAGACTTAGACTCATCCTAGAATTACCATTGTTCCATATTAGCAACATCATACCACCACTATATCATATAGTACTTCATCCCTTCATACTCTTGGGGTATCACACATATCGAGACAAAACTCGTACTCATTTTGTCCGAAATCCACTCAGTGGAATATCCTTATCTTTTCCAGGGGTCAAAGGTTCTTACAGGGTACTACCAGCCTTAAAATGCACAAATTCATCCATAGACCATATTTCTCATATCCTCAAAAATGGTCAAAATCTTTCTTCATAGAGTAACAACTCAAAAAATCCAAATAGTACCCACGATACTAACTTTATTTATTCTCAAAGTATTACAATCTCTCGCTTTTTCATTACATGTCTCAACTCAACACCTTGATACAAAAGAGTTGTTCCCACTACTTCTACTACTACTACATTACTTCTCACAGACACAACTAATTATCACAAGTCTCCTTCTCCTTGGGACAATCTCTGGCAAAATGCCCTACTCCATTACAAGGAAACATATTACTTCTAACAAGTCTTGAGGTTTCATTTTTGGGCAACTGCTGAGGTAGTGCCCTGACTCATTGCACCTGTAACAGGTGATATGACTCAGGTCCTTCCTGGAATCCAATCTGCATCTCTTCCTGGACTTTTCCGTTCCAATCAGGGTTTCTATTTCCTGTGGGTCATATTCTACTTCCTCTGTCAGAAATTCTACTAGATCACCCTTCAAACAATTCTGGGAGATGTGTCCTTCTTCTCCACATGAATAGCATGACTTGGTGCAGGGTTCAATTCTGTTTCCTCTGTGTGTGTCCTCGACATCTTCCTTCATCACCGGTTCTTCTACAATTTCTATGAGGGCTCCTTTCATTGCTTCTTTCTTTTGCTGGATAGTTCTTTGTACCATTGGGTAAAAATGACACTAAGCAGGGTAGTGGGTAGTCCCTTCACACAAGAAACAAGTGATCTACCTAGTTGGGCATTCTTCAGCTGGGTGACTTCCTTCACATTTAGGGCATTCATCCTTGTGTTGTTTATGGTTGTGTCCTATTTCTCCACAGAGCTTGCATGCACAAGTTTTCTTCATATCATTTCCATAAGGCTTCAATTTCTGGGACACAAACCGAGACTTTGGCAATGTCAACTTAACTTCTTTCCAAGTGGTTAATCCTTGCCATCCATTGATGGTTTGGTACATCCTCCACCAAGTAGCAGCACCTCTTTCAAAGCACTGAAGAGCATGTTGGGTCATATCCTTACTGGCAATAGGGTTATTCTTCATGCGATCTTCCATGTTCTGAATCCATCAGTCCGTCTCCAATTGACTTATCGGTCCAGAAAATATGCGTTCATCTCCATTCACCCTCTATTGGGTCCAAGGGTTTTGGGGTGAGAGAGAGATGGGGAGGGATACACACAAAACAAACAATAGTTTTGAAAAGACAGATTTTATTTTGTGGCTGTCGGAAAAACAGCAAACAAATGACAGCTCACAAATGTCGCATCTAACATAAGTATATAACAGGGGTTTGGTCTTCTAAAGGTCAATAAATCTTCAACGTCGCCAGACTCTTCGGGTCTTGTTCATGTCTCTGATGGCTTCTTTCGATCATTCTTGTCCTCCTCAAGTTCCTTTGCCAGATTTCTGTTAACGCGAAGTCTCTAGTGACATCCTTTAATATTTCTGAAGTTGCGTTCCAAACTTCAGGGTTTCAACATCCTTGGCATGAGCCATGCTCCTACTGTCCTTCAGTTCCTGAAAAATCTCACTACTAGGAAAAGGCATGCTAGTGGCATCACGCCATTAGAATTAAATTCTAATGGCGCACCACCGGTGCGCCATTAGTATTTGGTGTTCTAATGGCGCACTACGTGGTGCGCCATTAGTATAGCCTGCAGTGCGCCATTAGAATGCCTCCCAGGGGGCCATATGTACCCATGTGCTTTGGCAATCTAATGGTGCACCAGCAGTTAATGCGCCATTAGTGTGATGATCACAGTGCGCCATTAGTGTCTTGTGTGGTGCGCCATTAGTATGAATATTAGGTTTTATTTTTTTGCTTTTCTGATTTTTGCACAGGTTACAAAATATATTATTGGACAGAATATAGATAGCAGCACACAGCAACATCAGATTCATCGAATACAATAGAAGATTAGTCTCCGAATACAATTCATCATATTAGTCTCCGAATTCAAAAGACCGAACAAAGATAAAACATTACAAGTCTCAAGACCGCGAGTATCGAGTTTGTCGGAAGTAATACTAATCCTAACAAGTCCTACTAATCATCATCATACAACTTCTACTCGTTATTCATAACAAGTCATACGATCATCATCTTGATAGTCTTTGAACCAACCCTACTTAATTGTTCTTAGCACATGATCATCAGTATTAGGTAGGACCTAAATACCCTATTTAAGCTAAAATAGCATAAAACAATATAGACCCTGACTCTCCATTATGGAGAATGGAGAACATCCTGTCTCCAATTCTTGCGCTTCGCTTCCTTTTGCTTCCAAGAAGCTCCTTACAACTGTCCATACATTTTTTCCATCCTTTGATTTTCATGTCTCCACTTCTTTTAGAAATCTCGTATGAACAGTTGAGATTCGTAGGACGACCTTGCTGTATGTTCAAAACATTAACACTACCTTTCAGATACATCATATGAGGCACACAATTCTCTGGGATTATCTGTTGAAAAACATAGTAATAACTTCATAGTTAGCAATGATGTACTAGTTTTAGAAGTATGCAAAAGATGCACGGATGTCGTAATTACCGTAGTTGAACACATCCACTAATGTTAAAATCTTACCAGGGTATCTCCATGGTAGTTACCGTAGTTGAACACATGCACTAGTGGCACGTATTTACCATAATGTTGAGGAGATTGATTGTAGATATTGTAATTCTCAATGTCAGTACAAAATCCGACCAAATGATTTTTCTCCTTGTAAGTTGTTAATTCGGAGCCATCGGTGTAGTGGGTTTTGTCTACCATCTCCAGCACATTCTTTGAACAATAAAAATAAGCTGTCAATGGAAATAAGTTGTCAACTATTTTGAAATAAACAATATAAATTAGCTAATAACTATGTTTGAGAAACTCACATAGTGGTAGAACTGGAGGCGTATCAACAAGGACCCAAATGTCCATATTGTCTTGGTTGATGTCAGGATTACCAAGATCCATGGTGATAAGAATACCCTCATCAAAACCATACATCTTGTAAAATGCTTCCCAATTTTTGCAACCAAAATGGGTTACGCTCTCAGAATTATATAGATTTACTTCAAAGTCCACATCGTGATGAGTCCTTAGGTGAATTTTCTTTGTTTCAGAAATTTCATGGTCTTCAAAATCCATCCTCTCCAAGACATAGCGTCTTGCATGGCATGGGATAAGCTATACTCGAATTGTAAAAGATGAAAATTACACGTTGAATTAGTTGAAGTCATGCTTAATTATGAAAATAACACTTGTCGCCGTTGTGTACCGTTTCAACTTCGAAGGTCTCCTTGAGCTTAATGCTGAAGCGCCGATCATCGTCCAGGTGAGGCATGTCGCACAGACCTCGATCGTCGTGGCACCAGTCGCACTCTGCCAGGAGAATTTCGTCGTCCGATGATGATGACGACATATCCTACGTTCATAATTCAAAACTACATCATTTAGGGTTTGTCGACACCGAGGCACCCTAAAAGCCTAAGCTTTCATCATTTAGGTTTTGTCGACGCCGAGGCACCCTAAAAGCCTAAGCGTACATCATTTAGGTTCTCATCGGCACCGAGGCACCCTAGGTTGGGCCTAATCACTTGGCACTAATCACTTGTCTCTATTGCCACCTATGTTGGGTTTATCATCTAGGGTTTATCGATGCTAATGCGAATTCTAAGTTGGGCCTAATCACTTGGCTCTATTGCCACCTATGGTTTAATGCAGCAAGAATGGCGGGGCAGTTGATCCTACTTAATTAAGTACCAAGATACCCCGGCCCATGCATTAGTAGCAAGTACCCCATATGTCCAATTTTTAGCAAAGTCGTGCTAAAATTCACGGAAAATTTCAGCATGACCTTTGCTGAAAATAAGACATATGGAGTACCCGAATTTTCCGAAATGAAAGTTAATCGACATTCCGGCAAACTCAAGGGCCTCTCGGGGTACCTGCAAAATCATCACGACACGATGGTCGGAGACAAAACCCAGCAAACTAGCACCACAATGTGCCTCTACTTTCATATGGATGAAAAGGCCACAGACCATATGGTCCTCTGCATTCATATGGACAAAAATCAGCTCAACTTATGTGAGCTTCCATTCCAGATCTAATAGGTCACCCAACAAAAAAATCATGAATAGTTTTAGCTGAAAAAAAATCATGGATTGCTGTTAACTGAAAATTAGTGAAAGAAACTGTTGCTGATCATGGATTACTGTTAATTAAAAATAGAGCATCTGGCTTGTCTTATCATGTTCACTAAGTCCACAAAAATGAATAGGTTCAGTAAACTTGAAGTACTCAACACTAAACATGGTTCAAAGCTCACTACACTACACTACATCATGCAATGGTTCAGACCTCACTACACTAGAACAAGCTCACTTCACTACACTACACTACACATCCTTAAACTCTGAACATAAACAAACACCAGCAATGCAATATGTAAACTACCTCTGTTTCTAGGCAACAAGAGTTATCATCAATGCTTTTGAGTTTATTAAGTACCTTCAGTTCTGAGTTTTAAATGTCAAAAGAGCTTCACAGAATCTTGAATCCTCCAAATCACTCTTAACAGTTCTGCATTGCACAAAGGCAGCAATGAGCCAATGATATCAGTAGCAATAATAGGTGCTTACATTCTCATAACGTCAGTATTATTTAACCAAAATTCAACCTACAGAGTTCTAGTACAGTGAGTAACTCCCAATTCTTTTAATAGAAGCACAATTAACAACACAACTAGGGAGTCTAGGACAATGCCACCAGATAGAATTTGAAGGAAAAACGTTCTTCCAGAACCTTCAAGTCACAATCATACATAGAGTGGCTGATCATATAAGCTATATTTAAATAAACATCAACTAAACTTGATGACAAGAAAAACTACAATCACATTGATACAAACTAGAGCATATAGCAATAGTAAATTGCTGCTCCATATAGCAATAGTAATGCACCTAATCAACATTGTAGAGCATCCTGTTACAAACTTGTTCTGATCCTGCAAATTAATGGGGAGGAAGAACTAGGGAGGGAGGGAATGGTAATGGTTCAGAGAAGAACAATAGTAATGCTCCATATAGCAATAGTAATGCTCCATATGTTCTGATCCATATAGCAAGAAGAACTAGGGAGGGAGGGAATGGGGAGGAAGGGTGGAGAGGGAGGAAGGAGGAGAGGTACCTGGGCGGGCGTGGCCAGTCGCCGGAGGGGTCGGGGTCGGCGGCGGCGTTGAAGGGGTGGCTCGAGGGCGTCCGAGCTCGTCCGGCTCCTCTCGCTTGGCTACTTTCAGCTTATGGGGTCCTGAGTTCTTCACAAAATACTTTCTTATCAAATACTACCTCCTATAGGTCCATCTTAACTTCTTGAGGTAACACTCCAGATCCTGGCGATACACCAGCTAAGGTTAAAACTGCATCCTTTGTTGACACATGCTCCATCAGCCTTCTACCATCCAATCCTTTCGAAGAAATGCTTGCTTACTCAGCACGGTGACAATAGCACAAGCGGGCGATAACATCAGGCATAGCCGTGTTTCTGCCCATGTCATTGCCATGAGATAATCATTCCATAGTTGATATCTCCTACCTTATCGTTTTCTTGACAAAACCTTGAGTTTTTTAACTCTCCATGTTCTGGTCTTCTCCAACACACCTTGATCTCGGGTATTGACAGCTTCAATAGTCTAACTAATTCCATAAGGGTAGCCTTACTAGGTCATACTAATCAAGAAATTCTTCAGAGCCTTCAAATTCTCCTAGTATTTGGGGTCTCCAACCGTTGTAGTTTCCATTATAATGCACGGTAAAATCCTCTTCATTCCGAAGTGGTCTTCCCATATCTTGTACTTCTTGGAGTGGTCTCATCAGTCAAATCTTCATGTGGTCAAATGGGGAAAGGTGTATAGTCTCACTAAAAGGGAATATTTGAATAAGCACAGAAAAGAAGAGAGGTAAAAGATCTTTTGAAAATGAAGTTGTAGAGAAAATCTTTCCTATGGGCTTGCCAATTTCTAGGGTCACGTCCTACAGTCAACATGTGCTCTGATACCATCTTGTAGCGTCCCGACCTTAGACGGTCAAGTCTCTGTGCTTAAGTGTCATCCCTGGATCGGTATGCTGACACACACAATACTCGAGGATTTATAACACAGGTAAATCACATGTATAAAATAACGTAAATACTATTACCTCAATCCAAATAGCGGAAGTAACAAGGTTGTGGATTCCCACCAACACCAACGACAAAGTTGAGTGTAGAAATCGTAACCCTAATGTATCACTTACTCGTCGTAAGAATCCTGCAACATGAGACGTTGCAGCCACAAAGGGTCAGTACATTGAATGTACTGGCAAATTCACACCATAGGATAATGATGAATAATAGCTATCACTACATGCATATATGGCTGGTGGAAAAGCTCTATGGTTATAATGTTTTTGCGAAAAGCCAATTTTTCCCTATTGCAAAGGAATATAATTTATTTAACTACAAAGTTGGTTGAAAATATTGAGAAGGTTCCTCCAACTCAATCCCAAATTAACATCAATAAACCAACAAATTATTTAAGTAACGTGATGAGATCAATATGATAATCCAAGAACCAGATACTCAAGATGTCCATAACCGGGGACACGGCTAACCATGATTAGTTTATACACTCTGCATAGGTTTGCGCACTTTTCCCCACAAGACCCAATCTCCTCCTTTGAATTTCTCGCACTACCGGGTGTTTGAGAAACGGATGACCGAGACACAGTCTTTCAGAAGAATTAACTCTCTACTCCGGATAGACTATACCACCTACAACCCACTACCTGCTAGTCTATCTCTTCAAGAACTTCACGCAACTTACTCAACTATGCTAGAGCCCATAATAGCTTGTGGCTGCACACGGAAGTTTCTAGCATGCATAATCTTATGATCCCTTTGAGCCTGGGTGGCATTCCATAGGGTGATCACACGGGTGCTCCGGGATCCCCTTGGGCAAACACTGGGTTCTCCATGTGCCCGGGCAAACCACTGGGTGCTCCAGGGTGCCCCAACCAATCCACCCAGATGTGTATTAAAGTAGCCACCTTAAGTTAACCATTAAATAATAACTCTCACATCTGTCATGAATTCTCTCAAACCAATCCACGTCTACGAGCATAGCATAGCAATATGAGCATAACGTAAAATTAACTCCCAGGGTTTGAATGCAGGGCAATAGGTTCCTACCTCATCAACTACTTCCCGATACCCACATGTTATCAAGTCCTAACCATGCAATGTTTGAGGGTTGAAACTAATGCATAAAAACTGGGTATGAAAGGGACATGATCAAAGTATGAACTTGCCTTGTACTGTTGATGAAGATGATTCGCACTCATAACTCTTGATATTTCTACTCGTCACACTCTGTTCAATCTAACGTGAGCAAGCAATAGTAACCAAACATAAGAAATCACTCAAAAGATCGGGAAGAATGAAGAAGACCGTTCAGAAAACATCAAAACCAACAAATAACTCTTGCAAAATAAAACAATTTCTAACAGTACCAAAATTATGTGAATGTGGCCTTATCAGAAAGTTTAAGTCAAGAGGTTCAATTTGCAAAAAGAATCAACTAAATCGGAGTTATAAAACTCAAGTTATGAACAAAAGAAGTTTGAATACAATCTATTTGAATTCAAATTTTAAAACTTTCAAAAAACATGTTTAAGTTGTTTTACTGGATAGGGGAGATCGTAACGAAGAAGTTGGCGTTGGTTTCATCTAATTTGGATGAACAAGTAAAAAGTTATGTTTATCTGAAAAATCAGGGCCAAGCTGTTTTAGGAAAGAAAAATAGCTACGGCTAAGGTCTAATGTATAAATACGTAGACTAATTGATAATCTAATTATTCTATCGTATTAGTCTAGAAATAATAAACTACGGAAATATAAAAAACAAAGAAAGATACCTTTATAAGGTAGAGAAAAGATGACTTTAGAGAGAAGAAACAATTTTCAGAAGTCGCGCCGGAGAGGAGAAATATATTTTTCTTAAATGAATCTAGTCAAACCAAAATATTGATTTAACCCGAATCGGATAATTTTTGGAGGCTCTATGGAACTATATTTATAGGTGGAAAAGGGGTTTAGGGGTTAAAGGCTAGGCAATGTGGGACTAAACATAGACGAAAATATACGAAACAGAGAAGAAAAAGTCTAACGCCTCGCACCGGCCTAAAGGCCTCGGCCGGCCGCGCGCCGTACACGGGCTGCACATTTTTTCCATAGTCTATTTTTTTCTGAAATTTGTTTCAAAAAATAAAAACTAAACATTAACGAAAATAAAATAAATAAATAAATAAATAAATAAAAAGACAAAAGAAAACAAAAGAAAAACGGGTCGGCCTGCTGCTATGCTACGCATGTGGGCATATTATACATAGAAACAAAAAAAGAGAACTGGATAACGCTAATAATGTAAAATTTTATATAGGCATATTATATATCAAAATTTTCAAAAAAAGATTTTCTACAATATGAACATTTCTCTAGTGCCAAATAAAACTAAAAAAATTCAAATAGTTCAAACAGTGCTACTTCTACAATAAAACCCAATAAAAATCATTTTAGAAATACCAAAATGATTTCAAAATTATTTATCTCCAATTTTCTGATGTAGGGAATCGTTTTACCCTATTTTCCATTTATTTTATTTTTGGAGCAAAATGATTTGAATAAAACCCAAATAACTCCAAATTGAAAATATTTCAAACGGACTTTAAATTTGATCATTTTAAACTTCCAACTCGTATTTCATATATTTTGAAGAAGTCATTTTATCTTCTCTCATGAAAATCATTGAGTTGCTTAAAGTTTCTGAATTTGAAATATTTCCAAATAAAATCCAAATCTTTTCAAAAACCCCTTTTCATTTAATTAAATGGAAGAAGTCATATCATCTTCTCTCGAGGGTTTTGTATTTGAAAAGAATTTGAATTCACGGAGATCAAAATGCAAAAAGGTGAAAGTTTGGGAAAGTCCTTTTATTTCCTCTCATTTAACTTTCAAAAAGTTTCGAATTTCACTCAGTAAATCACACAACAATCAAACAAACAATCAATCTATCTATTTATTATAACATTCCAAAATTTTGAATTTTGGGATGTTACAATCTAGAGCTCGAGGGACGTCATCATGCTGAACGTGTGCTGAACACGGAGGTGCCATACGTTTGGTACTTGGATCGGTTGGACCGTGAAGACGTTCAACTACATCAACCGCGTTACTAAACACTTCCGCTTTCGGTCTAAGAGGGTACGTGGACACACTCTCCCCTCTCGTTGCTATGCATCTCCTAGATAGATCTTGCGTGATCGTAGGAATTTTTTTGAAATACTGTGTTCCCCAACACCTTCCACCTCGCAGGCCTCACCATTGGAGACTCGACACAAGAATCGGCGTCGCCACTGTGTGTCTGCTGGTGACGCTCACACAAGAATCTTGAGGCAGAACCTTGGTCCTCTCCCCATGAACACCAGCTCTATGATGATGCGGCTACACCCTATGGGCGGCGCGGCTGACGCCACCATCCATGCCATGTTCTGGCTGATCCCCCAAGGCTCCTTGCTAGTGTCCAACCGGCACCGCGCAACCAATGGTCATGCCGCCATGACGACGCCCACCTATGTGCCGGTCTAGCTTTTTCACCTGCTTGCAATGGACAAATTCATACGGGCATCTTCTTTTGATGTGCTATGTGCTCTCTTTTCACAAGTGTAACACCATGATCATCGTGTTGTAGAAACTATGGTATAGTTGTTCTTCATAGATGTTTCCCTACTTATGTACTAATTAATGGATCTGAGATAGTTAGAAGTCACTCACAACAGTCAATCTGAACTACTTTGTGTCAGCGATCGTTCATTATAAGTATTTTTATGATATATATATACTATCATATCTGAACTAAGCACACATAGTACAAATAGGAGAGTGGGAAGGGCGCGTCCTATCTGGCACCGCTGAGCTTCCGCTTAGGCGGCGCGCCATGGGCACGCCCCGAACACTAGTCCCATTCCATAGTAACCCAAGCTGAGTAAAAACGAGGCTCTCACATTCAGCAGAGCATATGGGCCGTTAGATCTATTTTGCCTCCCAATCATGATCATCGGATATAGGGCAGAGGGGATGTGAGATGTCGAATATTTCGTGAATCGACTTGGGCTGTCCATATATTTACACATGGCAGTAGTATGCAATTTGGTGATCTGGCTAGGGCTATAATTGGGATTTCAGTACATACGTATAAAAGGCAACAATTCTCACGATAGAAACCTAGCAGATGCCTCGACCCGTTTAGTTCCCTCTCACTCTCTTGATCTCCACTCCAAACCCTAGACTTTGTGTCCACTGATACGTCCATTTTGCATCATGCTTTTATATCGATATTTATTGCATTATGGGCTGTTGTTACACATTATGTCACAATACTTATGCCTATTCTCTCTCTTATTTTACAAGGTTTACATAAAGAGGGAGAATGCCGGCAGCTGGGATTCTAGGCTGGAAAAGGAGCAAATATTAGAGACCTATTCTGCACAGCTCCAAAAGTCCTGAAACTTCACGGAAGACAATTTCAGAATATATAATAAATATTGAGTGCAAGAAGTTCACCAGGGGGGCCACACCCTGCCCATGAGGGTGGGGGCGCGCCCTACCCCCTGGGCGCGCCCCCTACATCATGGGCCCCCTGGTGGCCCTCCGATGACTATCTTCTGCTATATGAAGTCTTTCGATCGGAAAAAAAATCATAAGCCATCTTCTCGGACGAAACTCCGCCGCCACGAGGCGGAACCTTGGCGGAACCAATCTAGGGCTCTGGCGGAGCTGCTCTGCCGGGGAAACTTCCCTCTGGGAGGGGGAAATCATCGCCATCGTCATCACCAACACTCCTCTCATCAGGAGAGGGCAATCTCCATCAACCTCTTCATCAGCACCATCTCCTCTCAAAAACCTAGTTCATCTCTTGTATCCAATTCTTGTCTCCAAGTCCGGGATTGGTGCTAGTAGGTTGCTAGTAGTGTTAATTACTCCTTGTAGTTGATGCTAGTTGGTTTATTTGGTGGAAGATCATATGTTTAGATCCTATGTGCATATTCCCATGTGTCCTCGGGAGCGCTTTTCTCTATATAAGAGTTTGTTCAGGCTTGTCCTTTCCTACAAAAAGGATTGGGCCACTTTGCTGCACTTTATTTACTTTTGTTACTTGTTGCTCGTTACAAATTATCCTATCACAAAACTATCTGTTACCACTCATTTCAGTACTTGCAGAGAATACCTTGTTGGAAACCGCTTATCATTTCCTTCTGCTCCTCGTTGGGTTCGACACTCTTACTTATCGAAAGGACTAAGATAGATCCCCAATACTTGTGGGTCATCAAGACTCTTTTCTGGCACCGTTTCCGGGGAGTGAAGCGCCTTTGGTAGGTGGAATTCGGTAAGGAAAAATTTATATAGTGTGCTGAAATTTACTGTCACATGTTACTATTGAAAGTAATCCTCTGAGGGCCTTGTTCGGGGTATCTTCACCCCGACCAGTAGAGCAAAGAGTTGCTCCTCAACCTACTGAACCTACTGAAAATGAAAATGTCTGCTTCAAAATTCCTTCGGGTATGATAGAAAAACTACTAGCTAATCCTGATGAGCATCTAATATATGTGGATGAAGTTTGTGGATTATTTACGCTTGCAGGTGTACCCGAAGATGTTGTTAAGAGGAAGGTCTTCCCTTTACCTTTGAAGGGAGATGCATCGACATGGTATAGGCTATGTGATGATATGGGGTCATGGAACTACAAACGATTGAAATTGGAATTTCATCAGAAGTTTTATCCTATGCATCTTGTTCATCATGATCGCAATTATATATATAATTTTTGGCCTCGCGAAGGACAAAGCATCGCTCAAGCTTGGGGGAGGCTTAAATCAATGTTATATTCATGCCCCAATCATGAGCTCTCAAGACAAATGATTATTCAAAAATTTTATGTTCGGCTTTCTGATAGCAATCGCACCATGCTTGATACTTCTTGTGCTGGCTCTTTTATGATGAAGACTATTGAATTTAAATGGGATTTATTGGAAAGAATTAAACGCAACTCTGAATATTGGGACCTCAACAAAGGTAAGGAGTCAGGTATGACACACAGGTTTGATTGTGTTAAAACTTTTATGGATACCAATGTTTTCCGTAAATTTAGCACTAAATATGGACTTGACTGTGAGATAGTAGCTTCTTTCTATGAATCTTTTGCTACTTATGTTGATCTCCCCAAGGAGAAGTGGTTTAAATATCATCCTCCCATAGAAGTAAAAGTAGCTGCACCTATTAAAGTTGAAGAAAAGACTATCACTTATAATGATCCTATTGTTCCTACTTCTTATGTTGAGAAACCACCTTTTCCTGTTAGGATAAAAGATCATGCTAAAGCTTCAACTGTGGTTCGTAAAAGCAATATTAAAACTTATGCACCTCCTGAGCAAATTAAAGTTGAACCTAATACTGCTATTGTTAAAGATCTCTTGTCTGATAATATTGATGGGCATGTTATTTATTTCTGTGGTGAAACTGCTAGAATTGCTAAACCTTTTGCTAAAGATAAACCTAGACCTATGGTAGGCATGCATGTTATTTCTGTTAAAATAGGAGATCATTGTTATCATGGCTTATGTGATATGGGTGCCAGTGCTAGTGCAATACCTATTAGCCTATATAGAGAAATCATGCATGATATTGCACCTATTGAGTTAGAAGATATTGATGTCACAATTAAACTTGCCAATAGAGATACTATTTCACCAATGGTAATTGTTAGAGATGTTCAAGTCTTGTGTGGGAAAACTAAATATCCTGCTAATTTTCTTGTTCTTGGTTCCCCACAAGATACCTTTTGTCCCATTATATTTGGTAGACCCTTCTTAAACACTATTAATGTTAAGATAGATTGCAAAAAGGATGTTGTTACTATCGGGTTAGATGATATGTCTCATGAATTTAATTTGTCTAAATTTAGTAGACAACACCGTGAAGAAGAATTACCTAGTAAGGATGAAATTATTGGTCTTGCTTCTATTGCCGTACCTCCTAGTGATCCTTTAGAACAATATTTGATAGACCATGAAAATGATATGTTTATGAATGAAAGAAGGGAAATAGATGAAGTATTCTTTAAACAGGAACCTATTCTGAAACACAATTTGCCTGTTGAAATCCTAGGGGATCCTCCTCCACCCAAGGGTGATCCTGTGTTTGACCTTAAACCGTTGCCTGATACTCTTAAATATGCGTATCTTGATGAGAAAAAGATATAACCTGTTATTATTAGTGCTAACCTTAAAAAGCATGAGGAAGATGGATCATTGAAAACTCTGAAGAAGCACCATGCTTCTATTGGGTATACTCTTGATGATCTTAAGGGCATTAGTCCCACTCTATGTCAACATAAAATAAATTTGGAAGAAGATGCTAAACCAGTTCGTGATCATCAACGACGGCTGAATCCTAAAATGAAAGAAGTCGTAAGAAAGGAAATACTAAAGCTCCTTGAGGAAGGTATAATCTATCCCGTTGCTGATAGTCAGTGGGTAAGTCCTGTCCATTGTGTCCCTAAGAAGGGAGGTATTACTGTCGTTCCTAATGATAAAGAGGAATTGATTCCTCAAAGAATTATTACAGGTTATAGGATGGTAATTGATTTCCGTAAATTAAATAAGGCCACTAAAAAGGATCATTACCCCTTACCTTTTATTGATCAAATGCTAGAAAGATTATCCAAACATACACAT